>NW_027460834.1:0-160311 GCF_050947875.1 Dermacentor variabilis
GCATATCGTGTGGTTTTGCAGAAAACTGCGTCCGCGTCTACCATAAGATGCATGTGCATGCTTAAAACGCGTTTTGGCACAAATCCATGTGCGGGTGCTAAAAAGAGCAGCATCGGCATGCTTTTCACGTCTTTTGGTAGAAATCCACGGGCGCGTTCTGCCAAAAGCACCATTTGCATGCATATCGTGTGGTTTTGCAGAAAACTGCGTCCGCGTCTACCAAAAGATGCATGTGCATGCTTAACTCGCGTTTCGGCACAAATCCATGTGCGGGTGCTAAAAAGAGCAGCATCGGCATGCTTTTCACGTCGTTTGGTAGAAATCCACGTGCGCGTTCTGCCAAAAGCACCATTTGCGTGCATATCGTGTGGCTTTGCAGAAAACTGCGTCCGCGTCTACCAAAAGATGCATGTGCATGCTTAACACGCGTTTTGGCACAAATCCATGTGCGGGTGCTAAAAAGAGCAGCATCGGCATGCTTTTCACGTCGTTTGGTAGAAATCCACGCGCGCGTTCTGCCAAAAGCACCATTTGCATGCATATCGTGTGGTTTTGCAGAAAACTGCATCCGCGTCTACCAAAAGATGCATGTGCATGCTTAAAACGCGTTTTGGCACAAATCCATGTGCGGGTGCTAAAAAGAGCAGCATCGGCATGCTTTTGACGTCGTTTGGTAGAATTCCACGTGCGCGTTCTGCCAAAAGCACCATTTGCATGCATATCGTGTGGTTTTGCAGAAAACTGCGTTCGCGTCTACCAAAAGATGCATGTGCATGCTTAAAACGCGTTTTGGCACAAATTCATGTGCGGGTGCTAAAAAGAGCAGCATCGGCATGCTTTTCACGTCGTTTGGTAGAAATCCACGTGCGCGTTCTGCCAAAAGCACCATTTGCATGCATATCGTGTGCTTTTGCAGAAAACTGCATCCGCGTCTACCAAAAGATGCATGTGCATGCTTAAAACGCGTTTTGGCACAAATCCATGTGCGGGTGCTAAAAGAGCAGCATCGGCATGCTTTTCACGTCGTTTGGTAGAAATCCACGTGCGCGTTCTGCCAAAAGCACCATTTGCATGCATATCGTGTGGTTTTACAGAAAACTGCGTCCCCGTCTACCAAAAGATGCATGTGCATGCTTAACACGCGTTTTGGCACAAATCCATGTGCGGGTGCTAAAAAGAGCAGCATCGGCATGCTTTTCACGTCGTTTGGTAGAAATCCACGTGCGTGTTCTGCCAAAAGCACCATTTGCATGCATATCAAGTGGTTTTGCAGAAAACTGCGTCCGCGTCTACCAAAAGATGCATGTGCATGCTTAAAACGCGTTTTGGCACAAATCCATGTGCGGGTGCTAAAAAGAGCTGCATCGGCATGCTTTTCACGTCGTTTGGTAGAAATCCACGTGCGCGTTCTGCCAAAAGCACCATTTGCATGCATATCGTGTGGTTTAGCAGAAAACTGCGTCCGCGTCTACCAAAAGATGCATGTGCATGCTTAAAACGCGTTTTGGCACAAATCCATGTGCGGGTGCTAAAAAGAGCAGCATCGGCATGCTTTTCACGTCGTTTGGTAGAAATCCACGGGCGCGTTCTGCCAAAAGCACCATTTGCATGCATATCGTGTGGTTTTGCAGAAAACTGCGTCCGCGTCTACCAAAAGATGCATGTGCATGCTTAAAACGCGGTTTGGCACAAATCCATGTGCGGGTGCTAAAAAGAGCAGCATCGGCATGCTTTTCACGTCGTTTGGTAGAAATCCACGTGCGCGTTCTGCCAAAGCACCATTTGCATGCATATCGTGTGGTTTTGCAGAAAACTGCGTCCGCGTCTACCAAAAGATGCATGTGCATGCTTAAAGCGCGTTTTGGCACAAAACAATGTGCGGGTGCTAAAAAGAGCAGCATCGGCATGCTTTTCACGTCGTTTGCTTGAAATCCACGTGCGCGTTCTGCCAAAAGCACCATTTGCATGCATATCGTGTGGTTTTGCAGAAAACTGCGTCCGCGTCTACCATAAGATGCATGTGCATGCTTAAAACGCGTTTTGGCACAAATCCATGTGCGGGTGCTAAAAAGAGCAGCATCGGCATGCTTTTTCACGTCGTTTGGTAGAAATCCACGTGCGCGTTCTGCCAAAAGCACCATTTGCATGCATATCGTGTGGTTTTGCAGAAAACAGCGTCCGCGTCTACCAAAAGATGCATGTGCATGCTTAAAACGCGTTTTGGCACAAATCCATGTGCGGGTGCTAAAAAGAGCAGCATCGGCATACTTTTCACGTCGTTTGGTTGAAATCCACGTGCGCGTTCTGCCAAAAGCACCATTTGCATGCATATCGTGTGGTTTTGCAGAAAACTGCGTCCGCGTCTACCAAAAGATGCATGTGCATGCTTAAAACGCGTTTTGGCACAAATCCATGTGCGGGTGCTAAAAAGAGCAGCATCGGCATGCTTTTCACGTCGTTTGGTAGAAATCCACGTGCCCGTTCTGCCAAAAGTACCATATCCATGCATATCGTGTGGTTTAGCAGAAAACTGCGTCCGCGTCTACCAAAGATGCATGTGCATGCTTAAAACGCGTTTTGGTACAAATCCATGTGCGGGTGCTAAAAGAGCAGCATCGGCATGCTTTTCACGTCGTTTGGTAGAAATCCACGTGCGCCTTCTGCCAAAAGCACCATTTGCATGCATATCGTGTGGTTTTGCCGAAAACTGCGTCCGCGTCTACCAAAAGATGCATGTGCAAGCTTAAAACCGCGTTTTGGCACAAATCCATGTGCGGGTGGTAAAAAGAGCAGCATCGGCATGCTTTTCACGTCGTTTGGGAGAAATCCACGTGCGCGTTCTGCCAAAAGCACCATTTGCATGCATATCGTGTGGTTTTGCAGAAACAGCGTCCGCGTCTACCAAAAGATGCATGTGCATGCTTAAAAACGCGTTTTGGCACAAATCCATGTGCGGGTGCTAAAAAGAGCAGCATCGGCATGCTTTTCACGTCGTTTGGTAGAAATCCACGTGCGCGTTCTGCCAAAAGCACCATTTGCATGCATATCGTGTGGTTTTGCAGAAAACTGCGTCCGCGTCTACCAAAAGATGCATGTGCATGCTTAAAACGCGTTTTGGCACAAATCCATTGTGCGGGTGCTAAAAAGAGCAGCATCGGCATGCTTTTCCACGTCGTTTGGTAGAAATCCACCTGCGCGTTCTGCCAAAAGCACCATTTGCATGCATATCGTGCGGTTTTGCAGAAAACTGAGTCCGCGTCTACCAAAAGATGCATGTGCATGCTTAAAACGCGTTTTGGCACAAATCCATGTGCGGGTGCTAAAAAGAGCAGCATCGGCATGCTTTTCACGTCGTTTGGTAGAAATCCACGTGCGCGTTCTGGCAAAAGCACCATTTGCATGCATATCGTGTGGTTTTGCAGAAAACTGCATCCGCGACTACCAAAAAATGCATGTGCATGCTTAAAACGCGTTTTGGCACAAATCCATGTGCGGGTGCTAAAAAGAGCAGCATCGGCATGCTTTTCACGTCGTTTGGTAGAAATCCACGTGCGCGTTCTGCCAAAAGCACCATTTGCATGCATATCGTGTGGTTTTGCAGAAAACAGCGTCCGCGTCTACCAAAAGATGCATGTGCATGCTTAAAACGCGTTTTGGCACAAATCCATGTGCGGGTGCTAAAAAGAGCAGCATCGGCATGCTTTTCACGTCGTTTGGTAGAAATCCACGTGCGCGTTCTGCAAAAGCACCATTTGCATGCATATCGTGTGGTTTTGCAGAAAACTGCGTCCGCGTCTACCAAAAGATGCATGTGCATGCTTAAAACGCGTTTTGGCACAAATCCATGTGCGGGTGCTAAAAAGAGCAGCATCGGCATGCTTTTCACGTCGTCTGGTAGAAATCCACAAGCGCGTTCTGCCAAAAGCACCATTTGCATGCATATCGTGTGGTTTTGCCGAAAACTGCGTCCGCGTCTACCAAAAGATGCATGTGCATGCTTAAAACGCGTTTTGGCACAAATCCATGAGTGGGTGCTAAAAGAGCAGCATCGCATGCTTTTCACGTCGTTTGGTAGAAATCCACGTGCGCGTTCTGCCAAAAGCACCATTCGCGTGCATATCGTGCGGTTTTGCAGAAAACTGCGTCCGCGTCTACCAAAAGATGCATGTGCATGCTTAAAACGCGTTTTGGCACAAATCCATGTGCGGGTGCTAAAAAGAGCAGCATCGGCATGCTTTTCACGTCGTTTGGTAGAAATCCACGTGCGCGTTCGGCCAAAAGCACCATTTGCATGCATATCGTGTGGTTTTGCAGAAAACTGCGTCCGCGTCTACCAAAAGATGCATGTGCATGCTTAAACGCGTTTTGGCACAAAAGAATGTGCGGGTGCTAAAAAGAGCAGCATCGGCATGCTTTTCACGTCGTTTGGTTGAAATCCACGTGCGCGTTCTGCCAAAAGCACCATTTGCATGCATATCGTGTGGTTTTGCAGATAACTGCGTCCGCGTCTACCAAAGATGCATGTGCATCCTTAAAACGCGTTTTGGCACAAATCCATGTGCGGGTGCTAAAAAGAGCAGCATCGGCATGCTTTTCACGTCGTTTGGTAGACATCCACGTGCGCGTTCTGCCAAGAGCACCATTTGCATGCATATCGTGTGGTTTTGCAGAAAACTGCGTCCGCGTCTACCAAAAGATGCATGTGCATGCTTAAAACGCGTTTTGGCACAAATCCATGTGCGGGTGCTAAAAAGAGCAGCATCGGCATGCTTTTCACGTCGTTTGGTAGAAATCCACGTGCGCGTTCTGCCAAAAGCACCATTCGCGTGCATATCGTGCGGTTTTGCAGAAAACTGCGTCCGCGTCTACCAAAAGATGCATGTGCATGCCTCAAACGCGTTTTGGCACAAATCCATGTGCGGGTGCTAAAAAGAGCAGCATCGGCATGCTTTTCACGTCGTTTGGTAGAAATCCACGTGCGCGTTCGGCCAAAAGCACCATTTGCATGCATATCGTGTGGTTTTGCAGAAAACTGCGTCCGCGTCTACCAAAAGATGCATGTGCATGCTTAAAACGCGTTTTGGCACAAAACAATGTGCGGGTGCTCAAAAGAGCAGCATCGGCATGCTTTTCACGTCGTTTGGTTGAAATCCACGTGCGCGTTCTGCCAAAAGCACCATTTGCATGCATATCGTGTGGTTTTGCAGATAACTGCGTCCGCGTCTACCAAAAGATGCATGTGCATGCTTAAAACGCGTTTTGGCACAAATCCATGTGCGGGTGCTAAAAATACCAACCATCGGCATGCTTTTCACATCGTTTGGTAGAAATCTACGTACGCGTTCTGCCAAAAGCACCATTTGCATGCATATCGTGTGGTTTTGCAGAAAACTGCGTCCGCGTCTACCAAAAGATGCATGTGCATCCTTAAAACGCGTTTTGGCACAAATCCATGTGCGGGTGCTAAAAAGAGCAGCATCGGCATGCTTTTCACGTCGTTTGGTAGACATCCACGTGCGCGTTCTGCCAAGAGCACCATTTGCATGCATATCGTGTGGTTTTGCAGAAAACTGCGTCCGCGTCTACCAAAAGATGCATGTGCATGCTTAAAACGCGTTTTGGCACAAATCCATGTGCGGGTGCTAAAAAGAGCAGCATCGGCATGCTTTTCACGTCGTTTGGTAGAAATCCACGTGCGCGTTCTGCCAAAAGTACCATTTGCATGCATATCGTGTGGTTTAGCAGAAAACTGCGTCCGCGTCTACCAAAAGATGCATGTGCATGCTTAAAACGCGTTTTGGCACAAATTCATGTGCGGGTGCTAAAAGAGCAGCATCGGCATGCTTTTCACGTCGTTTGGTAGAAATCCACGTGCGCGTTCTGCCAAAAGCACCATTTGCATGCATATCGTGTAGTTTTGCAGAAAACTGCGTCCGCGTCTACCAAAAGATGCATGTGCATGCTTAACACGCGTTTTGGCACAAATCCATGTGCGGGTGCTAAAAAGAGCAGCATCGGCATGCTTTTCACGTCGTTTGGTAGAAATCCACGTGCCCGTTCTGCCAAAAGCACCATTTGCATGCATATCGTGTGGTTTTGCAGAAAACTGCGTCCGCGTCTACCAAAAGATGCATGTGCATGCTTAAAACGCGGTTTGGCACAAATCCATGTGCGGGTTCTAAAAGAGCAGCATCGGCATGCTTTTCACGTCGTTTGGTAGAAATCCACGTGCGCGTTCGGCCAAAGCACCATTTGCATGCATATCGTGTGGTTTTGCAGAAAACTGCGTCCGCGTCTACCAAAAGATGCATGTGCATGCTTAAAGCGCGTTTTGGCACAAAACAATGTGCGGGTGCTAAAAAGAGCAGCATCGGCATGCTTTTCACGTCGTTTGCTTGAAATCCACGTGCGCGTTCTGCCAAAAGCACCATTTGCATGCATATCGTGTGGTTTTGCCGAAAACTGCGTCCGCGTCTACCAAAAGATGCATGTGCATGCTTAAAACGCGTTTTGGCACAAATCCATGAGTGGGTGCTAAAAAGAGCAGCATCGGCATGCTTTTCACGTCGTTTGGTAGAAATCCACGTGCGCGTTCTGCCAAAAGCACCATTCGCGTGCATATCGTGTGGTTTTGCAAAAAACTGCGTCCGCGTCTACCATAAGATGCATGTGCATGCTTAAAACGCGTTTTGGCACAAATCCATGTGCGGGTGCTAAAAAGAGCAGCATCGGCATGCTTTTCACGTCGTTTGGTAGAAATCCACGTGCGCGTTCTGCCAAAAGCACCATTTGCATGCATATCGTGTGGTTTTGCAGAAAACTGCGTCCGCGTCTACCAAAAGATGCATGTGCATGCTTAAAACGCGTTTTGGCACAAATCCATGTGCGGGTGCTAAAAAGAGCAGCATCGGCATGCTTTTCATGTCGTTTGGTAGAAATCCACGTGCGCGTTCTGCCAAAAGTACCATTTGCATGCATATCGTGTGGTTTAGCAGAAAACTGCGTCCGCGTCTACCAAAGATGCATGTGCATGCTTAAAACGCGTTTTGGTACAAATCCATGCGCCGGTGCTAAAAAGAGCAGCATCGGCATGCTTTTCACATCGTTTGGTAGAAATCCACGTGCGCCTTCTGCCAAAAGCACCATTTGCATGCATATCGTGTGGTTTTGCCGAAAACTGCGTCCGCGTCTACCAAAAGATGCATGTGCATGCTTAAAACGCGTTTGGCACAAATCCATGTGCGGGTGCTAAAAAGAGCAGCATCGGCATGCTTTTCACGTCGTTTGGTAGAAATCCACGTGCGCGTTCTGCCAAAAGCACCATTTGCATGCATATCGTGTGGTTTTGCAGAAAACAGCGTCCGCGTCTACCAAAAGATGCATGTGCATGCTTAAAACGTGTTTTGGCACAAATCCATGTGCGGGTGCTAAAAGAGCAGCATCGGCATGCTTTTCACGTCGTTTGGTAGAAATCCACGTGCGCGTTCTGCCAAAAGCACCATTTGCATGCATATCGTGTGGTTTTGCAGAAAACTGCGTCCGCGTCTACCAAAAGATGCATGTGCATGCTTAAAACGCGTTTTGGCACAAATCCATGTGCGGGTGCTAAAAAGAGCAGCATCGGCATGCTTTTCACGTCGTTTGGTAGAAATCCACCTGCGCGTTCTGCCAAAAGCACCATTTGCATGCATATCGTGCGGTTTTGCAGAAAACTGAGTCCGCGTCTACCAAAAGATGCATGTGCATGCTTAAGACGCGTTTTGGCACAAATCCATGTGCGGGTGCTAAAAAGAGCAGCATCGGCATGCTTTTCACGTCGTTTGGTAGAAATCAACGCGCGCGTTCTGCCAAAAGCACCATTTGCATGCATATCGTGTGGTTTTGCCGAAAATTGCGTTCGCGTCTACCAAAAGATGCATGTGCATGCTTAAAACGCGTTTTGGCACAAATCCATGTGCGGGTGCTAAAAAGAGCAGCATCGGCATGCTTTTCACGTCGTTTGGTAGAAATCCACGTGGCGCGTTCTGCCAAAAGCACCATTTGCATGCATATCGTGTGGTTTTGCAGAAAACTGCGTCCGCGTCTACCAAAAGATGCATGTGCATGCTTAACACGCGTTTTGGCACAAATCCATGTGCGGGTGCTAAAAAGAGCAGCATCGGCATGCTTTTCACATCGTTTGGTAGAAATCCACGTGCGCGTTCTTCCAAAAGCACCATTTGCATGCATATCGAGTGGTTTTGCAGAAAACTGCGTCCGCGTCTACCAAAAGATGCATGTGCATGCTTAACACGCGTTTTGGCACAAATCCATGTGCGGGTGCTAAAAAGAGCAGCATCGGCATGCTTTTCCACGTCGTTTGGTAGAAATCCACGTGCGCGTTCTGCCAAAAGCACCATTTGCATGCATATCGTGTGGTTTTGCAGAAAACTGCATCCGCGTCTACCAAAAGATGCATGTGCATGCTTAACACGCGTTTTGGCACAAATCCATGTGCGGGTGCTAAAAAGTGCAGCATCGGCATGCTTTTCACGTCGTTTGGTAGAAATCCACGTGCGCGTTCTGCCAAAAGCACCATTTGCATGCATATCGTGTGGTTTTGCAGAAAACTGCATCCGCGACTACCAAAAAATGCATGTGCATGCTTAAAACGCGTTTTGGCACAAATCCATGTGCGGGTGCTAAAAAGAGCAGTATCGGCATGCTTTTCACGTCGTTTGGTAGAAATCCACGTGCGCGTTCTGCAAAAGCACCATTTGCATGCATATCGTGTGGTTTGCTGAAAACTGCGTCCGCGTCTACCAAAAGATGCATGTGCATGCTTAAAACGCGTTTTGGCACAAATCCATGTGCGGGTGCTAAAAAGAGCAGCATCGGCATGCTTTTCACGTCGTCTGGTAGAAATCACAAGCGCGTTCTGCCAAAAGCACCATTTGCATGCATATCGTGTGGTTTTGCCGAAAACTGCGTCCGCGTCTACCAAAAGATGCATGTGCATGCTTAAAACGCGTTTTGGCACAAATCCATGTGCGGGTGCTAAAAAGAGCAGCATCGGCATGCTTTTCACGTCGTTTGGTAGAAATCCACGTGCGCGTTCTGCCAAAAGCACCATTCGCGTGCATATCGTGCGGTTTTGCAGAAACTGCGTCCGCGTCTACCAAAAGATGCATGTGCATGCTTAAAACGCGTTTTGGCACAAATCCATGTGCGGGTGCTAAAAAGAGCAGCATCGGCATGCTTTTCACGTCGTTTGGTAGAAATCCACGTGCGCGTTCGGCCAAAAGCACCATTTGCATGCATATCGTGTGGTTTTGCAGAAAACTGCGTCCGCGTCTACCAAAGATGCATGTGCATGCTTAAAACGCGTTTTGGCACAAAACAATGTGCGGGTGCTAAAAAGAGCAGCATCGGCATGCTTTTCACGTCGTTTGGTTGAAATCCACGTGTGCGTTCTGCCAAAAGCACCATTTGCATGCATATCGTGTGGTTTTGCAGATAACTGCGTCCGCGTCTACCAAAAGATGCATGTGCATGCTTAAAACGCGTTTTGGCACAAATCCATGTGCGGGTGCTAAAAAGACCACCATCGGCATGCTTTTCACATCGTTTGGTAGAAATCCACGTACGCGTTCTGCCAAAAGCACCATTTGCATGCATATCGTGTGGTTTTGCAGAAAACTGCGTCCGCGTCTACCAAAAGATGCATGTGCATCCTTAAAACGCGTTTTGGCACAAATCCATGTGCGGGTGCTAAAAAGAGCAGCATCGGCATGCTTTTCACGTCGTTTGGTAGAAATCCACGTGCGCGTTCTGCCAAAAGCACCATTTGCATGCATATCGTGTGGTTTTGCAGAAAACTGCGTCCGCGTCTACCAAAAGATGCATGTGCATGCTTAAAACGCGTTTTGGCACAAATCCATGTGCGGGTGCTAAAAAGAGCAGCATCGGCAATGTTTTTCACGTCGTTTGGTAGAAATCCACGTGCGCGTTCTGCCAAAAGTACCATTTGCATGCATATCGTGTGGTTTAGCAGAAAACTGCGTCCGCGTCTACCAAAAGATGCATGTGCATGCTTAAAACGCGTTTTGGCACAAATCCATGTGCGGGTGCTAAAAAGAGCAGCATCGGCATGCTTTTCACGTCGTTTGGTAGAAATCCACGTGCGCGTTCTGCCAAAAGCACCATTTGCATGCATATCGTGTAGTTTTGCTGAAAACTGCGTCCGCGTCTACCAAAAGATGCATGTGCATGCTTAACACGCGTTTTGGCACAAATCCATGTGCGGGTGCTAAAAAGAGCAGCATCGGCATGCTTTTCACGTCGTTTGGTAGAAATCCACGTGCGCGTTCTGCCAAAAGCACCATTTGCATGCATATCGTGTGGTTTTGCAGAAAACTGCGTCCGCGTCTACCAAAAGATGCATGTGCATGCTTAACACGCGTTTTGGCACAAATCCATGTGCGGGTGCTAAAAAGAGCAGCATCGGCATGCTTTTCACGTCGCTTGGTAGAAATCCACGTGCGCGTTCTGCCAAAAGCACCATTTGCATGCATATCGTGTGGTTTTGCAGAAAACTGCGTCCGCGTCTACGAAAGGATGCATGTGCATGCTTAAAACGCGTTTTGGCACAAATCCATGTGCGGGTGCTAAAAAGAGCAGCATCGGCATGCTTTTCACGTCGTTTGGTAGAAATCCACGTGCGCGTTCTGCCAAAAGCACCATTTGCATGCATATCGTGTGGTTTTGCCGAAAACTGCGTCCGCGTCTACCAAAAGATGCTTGTGCATGCTTAAAACGCGTTTTGGCACAAATCCATGTGCGGGTGCTAAAAAGAGCAGCATCGGCATGCTTTTCACGTCGTTTGGTAGAAATCCACGTGCGCGTTCTGCCAAAAGCACCATTTGCAAGCATATCGTGTGGTTTTGCAGAAAACAGCGTCCGCGTCTACCAAAAGATGCATGTGCATGCTTAAAACGCGTTTTGGCACAAATCCATGTGCGGGTGCTAAAAAGAGCAGCATCGGCATGCTTTTCACGTCGTTTGGTAGAAATCCACGTGCGCGTTCTGCCAAAAGCACCATTTGCATGCATATCGTGTGGTTTGCGGAAAACTGCGTCCGCGTCTACCAAAAGATGCATGTGCATGCTTAAAACGCGTTTTGGCACAAATCCATGTGCGGGTGCTAAAAAGAGCAGCATCGGCATGCTTTTCACGTCGTTTGGTAGAAATCCACCTGCGCGTTCTGCCAAAAGCACCATTTGCATGCATATCGTGCGGTTTTGCAGAAAACTGAGTCCGCGTCTACCAAATGATGCATGTGCATGCTTAAAACGCGTTTTGGCACAAATCCATGTGCGGGTGCTAAAAAGAGCAGCATCGGCATGCTTTTCACGTCGTTTGGTAGAAATCAACGCGCGCGTTCGGCCAAAAGCACCATTTGCATGCATATCGTGTGGTTTTGCCGAAAACTGCGTCCGCGTCTACCAAAAGATGCATGTGCATGCTTAAAACGCGTTTTGGCACAAATCCATGTGCGGGTGCTAAAAAGAGCAGCATCGGCATGCTTTTCATGTCGTTTGGTAGAAATCCACGTGCGCGTTCTGCCAAAAGCACCATTTGCATGCATATCGTGTGGTTTTGCAGAAAACTGCGTCCGCGTCTGCCAAAAGATGCATGTGCATGCTTAAAACGCGTTTTGGCACAAATCATGTGCGGGTCCTAAAATGAGCAGCATTGGCATGCTTTTCACGTCGTTTGGTAGAAATCCACCTGCGCGTTCTGCCAAAAGCACCATTTGCATGCATATCGTGTGGTTTTGCAGAAAACTGCGTCCGCGTCTACCAAAAGATGCATGTGTATGCTTAAAACGCGTTTTGGCACAAATCCATGTGCGGGTGCTAAAAAGAGCAGCATCGGCATGCTTTTAACGTCGTTTGGTAGAAATCCACGTGCGCGTTCTGCCAAAAGCACCATTTGCATGCATATCGTGTGGTTTTGCAGAAAACTGCGTCCGCGTCTACCAAAAGATGCATGTGCATACTTAAAACGCGTTTTGGTACAAATCCATGTGCGGGTGCTAAAAAGAGCATCATCGGCATGCTTTTCACGTCGTTTGGTAGAAATCCACGTGCGCGTTCTGCCAAAAGTACCATTTGCATGCTTATCGTGTGGTTTTGCAGAAAACTGCGTCTGCGTCTACCAAAAGATGCATGTGCATGCTTAAAACGCGTTTTGGCACAAATCCATGTGCGGGTGCTAAAAAGAGCAGCATCGGCATGCTTTTCACGTCGTTTGGTAGAAATCCACGTGCGCGTTCTGCCAAAAGTACCATTTGCATGCATATCGTGTGGTTTAGCAGAAAACTGCGTCCGCGTCTACCAAAAGATGCATGTGCATGCTTAAAACGCGTTTCGGCACAAATCCATGTGCGGGTGCTAAAAGAGCAGCATCGGCATGCTTTTCACGTCTTTTGGTAGAAATCCACGTGCGCGTTCTGCCAAAAGCACCATTTGCATGCATATCGTGTGGTTTTGCAGAAAACTGCGTCCGCGTCTACCAAAAGATGCATGTGCATGCTTAACTCGCGTTTCGGCACAAATCCATGTGCGCGTGCTAAAAAGAGCAGCATCGGCATGCTTTTCACGTCGTTTGGTAGAAATCCATGTGCGCGTTCTGCCAAAAGCACCATTTGCATGCATATCGTGTGGCTTTGCAGAAAACTGCGTCCGCGTCTACCAAAAGATGCATGTGCATGCTTAACACGCGTTTTGGCACAATCCATGTGCGGGTGCTAAAAAGAGCAGCATCGGCATGCTTTTCACGTCGTTTGGTAGAAATCCACGTGCGCGTTCTGCCAAAAGCACCATTTGCATGCATATCGTGTGGTTTTGCAGAAAACTGCATCCGCGTTTACCAAAAGATGCATGTGCATGCTTAAAACGCGTTTTGGCACAAATCCATGTGTGGGTGCTAAAAAGAGCAGCATCGGCATGCTTTTGACGTCGTTTGGTAGAAATCCACGTGCGCGTTCTGCCAAAAGCACCATTTGCATGCATATCGTGTGCTTTTGCAGAAAACTGCGTCCGCGTCTACCAAAGATGCATGTGCATGCTTAAAACGCGTTTTGGCACAAATCCATGTGCGGGTGCGAAAAAGAGCAGCATCGGCATGCTTTTCACGTCGTTTAGTAGAAATCCACGTACGCGTTCTGCCAAAAGCACCATTTGCATGCATATCGTGTGGTTTTGCAGAAAACTGCGTCCGCGTCTACCAAAAGATGCATGTACATGCTTAAAACGCGTTTTGGCACAAATTCTTGTGCGGGTGCTAAAAAGAGCAGCATCGGCATGCTTTTCACGTCGTTTGGTAGAAATCCACGTGCGGTTCTGCGAAAAGCACCATTTGCATGCATATCGTGTGGTTTTGCAGAAAACTGCGTCCGCGTCTACCAAAAGATGCACGTGCATGCTTAAAACGCGTTTTGGCACAAAACAATGTGCGGGTGCTAAAAAGAGCAGCATCGGCATGCTTTTCAGGTCGTTTGGTAGAAATCCACGTGCGCGTTCTGCCAAAAGCACCATTTGCATGCATATCGTGTGGTTTTGTAGAAAACTGCGTCCGCGTCTACCAAAAGATGCATGTGCATGCTTAAAACGCGTTTTGGCACAAATCCATGTGCGGGTGCTAAAAAGAGCAGCATCGGCATGCTTTTCACATCGTTTGGTAGAAATCCACGTGCGCGTTCTGCCAAAAGCACCATTTGCATGCATATCGTCTGGTTTTACAGAAAACTGCGTCCCCGTCTACCAAAAGATGCATGTGCATGCTTAACACGCGTTTTGGCAC
The DNA here is from genome assembly GCF_050947875.1 of Dermacentor variabilis. Lineage (NCBI taxonomy): Eukaryota > Metazoa > Arthropoda > Arachnida > Ixodida > Ixodidae > Dermacentor > Dermacentor variabilis. The sequence goes on from NW_027460834.1 coordinate 13,846, forward strand.
AAATCCATGTGCGGGTGCTAAAAAGAGCAGCATCGGCATGCTTTTCACGTCGTTTGGTAGAAATCCATGTGCGCGTTCTGCCAAAAGCACCATTTGTATGCATATCGTGTGGTTTTGCAGAAAACTGCGTCCGCGTCTACCAAAAGATGCATGTGCATGCTTAAAACGCGTTTTGGCACAAATCCATGTGCGGGTGCTAAAAAGAGCAGCATCGGCATGCTTTTCACGTCGTTTGGTAGAAATCCATGTGCGCGTTCTGCCAAAAGCACCATATGCATGCATATCGTGTGGTTTTGCAGAAAACTGCGTCAGCGTCTACCAAAAGATGCATGTGCATGCTTAAAACGCGTTTTGGCACAAATCCATGTGCGGGTGCTAAAAAGAGCAGCATCGGCATGCTTTTCACGTCGTTTGGTAGAAATCCACGTGCGCGTTCGGCCAAAAGCACCATTTGCATGCATATCGTGTGGTTTTGCAGAAAACTGCGTCCGCGTCTACCAAAAGATGCATGTGCATGCTTAAAACGCGTTTTGGCACAAAACAATGTGCGGGTGCTAAAAAGAGCAGCATCGGCATGCTTTTCGCGTCGTTTGGTTGAGATCCACGTGCGCGTTCTGCCAAAAGCACCATTTGCATGCATATCGTGTGGTTTTGCAGAAAACTGCGTCCGCGTCTACCATAAGATGCATGTGCATGCTTAAAACGCGTTTTGGCACAAATCCATGTGCGGGTGCTAAAAAGAGCAGCATCGGCATGATTTTCACGTCGTTTGGTAGAAATCCACATGCGCGTTCTGCCAAAAGCACCATTTGCATGCATATCGTGTGGTTTTGCAGAAAACTGCATCCGCGTCTACCAAAAGATGCATGTGCATGCTTAAAACGCGTTTTGGCACAAATCCATGTGCGGGTGCTAAAAGAGCAGCATCGGCATGCTTTTGACGTCGTTTGGTAGAAATCCACGTGCGCGTTCTGCCAAAAGCACCATTTGCATGCATATCGTGTGCTTTTGCAGAAAACTGCGTTCGCGTCTACCAAAAGATGCATGTGCATGCTTAAAACGCGTTTTGGCACAAATTCATGTGCGGGTGCTAAAAAGAGCAGCATCGGCATGCTTTTCACGTCGTTTGGTAGAAATCCACGTGCGCGTTCTGCCAAAAGCACCATTTGCATGCATATCGTGTGCTTTTGCAGAAAACTGCGTCCGCGTCTACCAAAAGATGCATATCGTGTGGTTTTGCAGAAAACAGCGTCCGCGTCTACCAAAAGATGCATGTGCATGCTTAAAACGCGTTTTGGCACAAATCCATGTGCGGGTGCTAAAAAGAGCAGCATCGGCACACTTTTCACGTCGTTTGGTAGAAATCCACGTGCGCGTTCTGCCAAAAGCACCATTTGCATGCATATCGTGTGGTTTTGCAGAAAACTGCGTCCGCGTCTACCAAAAGATGCATGTGCATGCTTAAAACGCGTTTTGGCACAAATCCATGTGCGGGTGCTAAAAAGAGCAGCATCGGCATGCTTTTCACGTCGTTTGGTAGAAATCCACGTGCTCGTTCTGCCAAAAGTACCATTTGCATGCATAACGTGTGGTTTAGCAGAAAACTGCGTCCGCGTCTACCAAAAGATGCATGTGCATGCTTAAAACGCGTTTTGGTACAAATCCATGTGCGGGTGCTAAAAAGAGCAGCATCGGCATGCTTTTCGCGTCGTTTGGTAGAAATCCACGTGCGCCTTCTGCCAAAAGCACCATTTGCATGCATATCGTGTGGTTTTGCCGAAAACTGCGTCCGCGTCTACCAAAAGATGCATGTGCATGCTTAAAACGCGTTTTGGCACAAATCCATGTGCGGGTGCTAAAAAGAGCAGCATCGGCATGCTTTTCACGTCGTTTGGTAGAAATCCACGTGCGCGTTCTGCCAAAAGCACCATTTGCATGCATATCGTGTGGTTTTGCAGAAAACAGCGTCCGCGTCTACCAAAAGATGCATGTGCATGCTTAAAACGCGTTTTGGCACAAATCCATGTGCGGGTGCTAAGAAGAGCAGCATCGGCATGCTTTTCACGTCGTTTGGTAGAAATCCACGTGCGCGTTCTGCCAAAAGCACCATTTGCATGCATATTGTGTGGTTTTGCAGAAAACTGCGTCCGCGTCTACCAAAAGATGCATGTGCATGCTTAAAACGCGTTTTGGCACAAATCCATGTGCGGGAGCTAAAAAGAGCAGCATCGGCATGCTTTTCACGTCGTTTGGTAGAAATCCACCTGCGCGTTCTGCCAAAAGCACCATTTGCATGCATATCGTGTGGTTTTGCAGAAAACTGCATCCGCGTCTACCAAAAGATGCATGTGCATGCTTAAAACGCGTTTTGGCACAAATCCATGTGCGGGTGCTAAAAAGAGCAGCATCGGCATGCTTTTGACGTCGTTTGGTAGAAATCCACGTGCGCGTTCTGCCAAAAGCACCATTTGCATGCATATCGTGTGCTTTTGCAGAAAACTGCGTCCGCGTCTACCAAAAGATGCATATCGTGTGGTTTTGCAGAAAACAGCGTCCGCGTCTACCAAAAGATGCATGTGCATGCTTAAAACGCGTTTTGGCACAAATCCATGTGCGGGTGCTAAAAAGAGCAGCATCGGCATACTTTTCACGTCGTTTGGTAGAAATCCACGTGCGCGTTCTGCCAAAAGCACCATTTGCATGCATATCGTGTGGTTTTGCAGAAAACTGCGTCCGCGTCTACCAAAAGATGCATATCGTGTGGTTTTGCAGAAAACAGCGTCCGCGTCTACCAAAAGATGCATGTGCATGCTTAAAACGCGTTTTGGCACAAATCCATGTGCGGGTGCTAAAAAGAGCAGCATCGGCATGCTTTTGACGTCGTTTGGTAGAAATCCACGTGCGCGTTCTGCCAAAAGCACCATTTGCATGCATATCGTGTGCTTTTGCAGAAAACTGCGTCCGCGTCTACCAAAAGATGCATATCGTGTGGTTTTGCAGAAAACAGCGTCCGCGTCTACCAAAAGATGCATGTGCATGCTTAAAACGCGTTTTGGCACAAATCCATGTGCGGGTGCTAAAAGAGCAGCATCGGCATGCTTTTGACGTCGTTTGGTAGAAATCCACGTGCGCGTTCTGCCAAAAGCACCATTTGCATGCATATCGTGTGCTTTTGCAGAAAACTGCGTCCGCGTCTACCAAAAGATGCATATCGTGTGGTTTTGCAGAAAACAGCGTCCGCGTCTACCAAAAGATGCATGTGCATGCTTAAAACGCGTTTTGGCACAAATCCATGTGCGGGTGCTAAAAAGAGCAGCATCGGCATACTTTTCACGTCGTTTGGTAGAAATCCACGTGCGCCTTCTGCCAAAAGCACCATTTGCATGCATATCGTGTGGTTTTGCCGAAAACTGCGTCCGCGTCTACCAAAAGATGCATGTGCATGCTTAAAACGCGTTTTGGCACAAATCCATGTGCGGGTGCTAAAAAGAGCAGCATCGGCATGCTTTTCACGTCGTTTGGTAGAAATCCACATGCGCGTTCTGCCAAAAGCACCATTTGCATGCATATCGTGTGGTTTTGCAGAAAACAGCGTCCGCGTCTACCAAAAGATGCATGTGCATGCTTAAAACGCGTTTTGGCACAAATCCATGTGCGGGTGCTAAAAAGAGCAGCATCGGCATGCTTTTGACGTCGTTTGGTAGAAATCCACGTGCGCGTTCTGCCAAAAGCACCATTTGCATGCATATCGTGTGGTTTTGCAGAAAACTGCGTCCGCGTCTACCAAAAGATGCATGTGCATGCTTAAAACGCGTTTTGGCACAAATCCATGTGCGGGTGCTAAAAAGAGCAGCATCGGCATGCTTTTCACGTCGTTTGGTAGAAATCGACCTGCGCGTTCTGCCAAAAGCACCATTTGCATGCATATCGTGCGGTTTTGCAGAAAACTGAGTCCGCGTCTACCAAAAGATGCATGTGCATGCTTAAAACGCGTTTTGGCACAAATCCATGTGCGGGTGCTAAAAAGAGCAGCATCGGCATGCTTTTCACGTCGTTTGGTAGAAATCAACGCGCGCGTTCTGCCAAAAGCACCATTTGCATGCATATCGTGTGGTTTTGCCGAAAACTGCGTCCGCGTCTACCAAAAGATGCATGTGCATGCTTAAAACGCGTTTTGGCACAAATCCATGTGCGGGTGCTAAAAAGAGCAGCATCGGCATGCTTTTCACGTCGTTTGGTAGAAATCCACGTGCGCGTTCGGCCAAAAGCACCATTTGCATGCATATCGTGTGGTTTTGCAGAAAACTGCGTCCGCGTCTACCAAAAGATGCATGTGCATGCTTAAAACGCGTTTTGGCACAAAACAATGTGCGGGTGCTAAAAAGAGCAGCATCGGCATGCTTTTCACGTCGTTTGGTTGAGATCCACGTGCGCGTTCTGCTAAAAGCACCATTTGCATGCATATCGTGTGGTTTTGCAGAAAACTGCGTCCGCGTCTACCATAAGATGCATGTGCATGCTTAAAACGCGTTTTGGCACAAATCCATGTGCGGGTGCTAAAAAGAGCAGCATCGGCATGATTTTCACGTCGTTTGGTAGAAATCCACGTGCGCGTTCTGCCAAAAGCACCATTTGCATGCATATCGTGTGGTTTTGCAGAAAACTGCATCCGCGTCTACCAAAAGATGCATGTGCATGCTTAAAACGCGTTTTGGCACAAATCCATGTGCGGGTGCTAAAAAGAGCAGCATCGGCATGCTTTTCACGTCGTTTGGTAGAAATCCACGTGCGCGTTCTGCCAAAAGCACCATTTGCATGCATATCGTGTGCTTTTGCAGAAAACTGCGTCCGCGTCTACCAAAAGATGCATATCGTGTGGTTTTGCAGAAAACAGCGTCCGCGTCTACCAAAAGATGCATGTGCATGCTTAAAACGCGTTTTGGCACAAATTCATGTGCGGGTGCTAAAAAGAGCAGCATCGGCATACTTTTCACGTCGTTTGGTAGAAATCCACGTGCGCGTTCTGCCAAAAGCACCATTTGCATGCATATCGTGTGGTTTTGCAGAAAACTGCGTCCGCGTCTACCAAAAGATGCATGTGCATGCTTAAAACGCGTTTTGGCACAAATCCATGTGCGGGTGCTAAAAAGAGCAGCATCGGCATGCTTTTCACGTCGTTTGGTAGAAATCCACGTGCTCGTTCTGCCAAAAGTACCATTTGCATGCATAACGTGTGGTTTAGCAGAAAACTGCGTCCGCTTTTACCAAAAATGCATGTGCATGCTTAAAACGCGTTTTGGTACAAATCCATGTGCGGGTGCTAAAAAGAGCAGCATCGGCATGCTTTTCACGTCGTTTGGTAGAAATCCACGTGCGCCTTCTGCCAAAAGCACCATTTGCATGCATATCGTGTGGTTTTGCCGAAAACTGCGTCCGCGTCTACCAAAAGATGCATGTGCATGCTTAAAACGCGTTTTGGCACAAATCCATGTGCGGGTGCTAAAAAGAGCAGCATCGGCATGCTTTTCACGTCGTTTGGTAGAAATCCACGTGCGCGTTCTGCCAAAAGCACCATTTGCATGCATATCGTGTGGTTTTGCAGAAAACTGCGTCCGCGTCTACCAAAAGATGCATGTGCATGCTTAAAACGCGTTTTGGCACAAATCCATGTGCGGGTGCTAAAAAGAGCAGCATCGGCATGCTTTTCACGTCGTTTGGTAGAAATCCACCTGCGCGTTCTGCCAAAAGCACCATTTGCATGCATATCGTGCGGTTTTGCAGAAAACTGAGTCCGCGTCTACCAAAAGATGCATGTGCATGCTTAAAACGCGTTTTGGCACAAATCCATGTGCGGGTGCTAAAAAGAGCAGCATCGGCATGCTTTTCACGTCGTTTGGTAGAAATCAACGCGCGCGTTCTGCCAAAAGCACCATTTGCATGCATATCGTGTGGTTTTGCCGAAAACTGCGTCCGCGTCTACCAAAAGATGCATGTGCATGCTTAAAACGCGTTTTGGCACAAATCCATGTGCGGGTGCTAAAAAGAGCAGCATCGGCATGCTTTTCACGTCGTTTGGTAGAAATCCACGTGCGCGTTCGGCCAAAAGCACCATTTGCATGCATATCGTGTGGTTTTGCAGAAAACTGCGTCCGCGTCTACCAAAAGATGCATGTGCATGCTTAAAACGCGTTTTGGCACAAAACAATGTGCGGGTGCTAAAAAGAGCAGCATCGGCATGCTTTTCACGTCGTTTGGTTGAGATCCATGTGCGCGTTCTGCCAAAAGCACCATTTGCATGCATATCGTGTGGTTTTGCAGAAAACTGCGTCCGCGTCTACCAAAAGATGCATGTGCATGCTTAAAACGCGTTTTGGCACAAATCCATGTGCGGGTGCTAAAAAGAGCAGCATCGGCATGCTTTTCACGTCGTTTGGTAGAAATCCACGTGCGCGTTCGGCCAAAAGCACCATTTGCATGCATATCGTGTGGTTTTGCAGAAAACTGCGTCCGCGTCTACCAAAAGATGCATGTGCATGCTTAAAACGCGTTTTGGCACAAAACAATGTGCGGGTGCTAAAAAGAGCAGCATCGGCATGCTTTTCACGTCGTTTGGTTGAGATCCACGTGCGCGTTCTGCTAAAAGCACCATTTGCATGCATATCGTGTGGTTTTGCAGAAAACTGCGTCCGCGTCTACCATAAGATGCATGTGCATGCTTAAAACGCGTTTTGGCACAAATCCATGTGCGGGTGCTAAAAAGAGCAGCATCGGCATGATTTTCACGTCGTTTGGTAGAAATCCACGTGCGCGTTCTGCCAAAAGCACCATTTGCATGCATATCGTGTGGTTTTGCAGAAAACTGCATCCGCGTCTACCAAAAGATGCATGTGCATGCTTAAAACGCGTTTTGGCACAAATCCATGTGCGGGTGCTAAAAGAGCAGCATCGGCATGCTTTTCACGTCGTTTGGTAGAAATCCACGTGCGCGTTCTGCCAAAAGCACCATTTGCATGCATATCGTGTGCTTTTGCAGAAAACTGCGTCCGCGTCTACCAAAAGATGCATATCGTGTGGTTTTGCAGAAAACAGCGTCCGCGTCTACCAAAAGATGCATGTGCATGCTTAAAACGCGTTTTGGCACAAATCCATGTGCGGGTGCTAAAAAGAGCAGCATCGGCATACTTTTCACGTCGTTTGGTAGAAATCCACGTGCGCGTTCTGCCAAAAGCACCATTTGCATGCATATCGTGTGGTTTTGCAGAAAACTGCGTCCGCGTCTACCAAAAGATGCATGTGCATGCTTAAAACGCGTTTTGGCACAAATCCATGTGCGGGTGCTAAAAAGAGCAGCATCGGCATGCTTTTCACGTCGTTTGGTAGAAATCCACGTGCTCGTTCTGCCAAAAGTACCATTTGCATGCATAACGTGTGGTTTAGCAGAAAACTGCGTCCGCTTTTACCAAAAATGCATGTGCATGCTTAAAACGCGTTTTGGTACAAATCCATGTGCGGGTGCTAAAAAGAGCAGCATCGGCATGCTTTTCACGTCGTTTGGTAGAAATCCACGTGCGCCTTCTGCCAAAAGCACCATTTGCATGCATATCGTGTGGTTTTGCCGAAAACTGCGTCCGCGTCTACCAAAAGATGCATGTGCATGCTTAAAACGCGTTTTGGCACAAATCCATGTGCGGGTGCTAAAAAGAGCAGCATCGGCATGCTTTTCCCGTCGTTTGGTAGAAATCCACGTGCGCGTTCTGCCAAAAGCACCATTTGCATGCATATCGTGTGGTTTTGCAGAAAACAGCGTCCGCGTCTACCAAAAGATGCATGTGCATGCTTAAAACGCGTTTTGGCACAAATCCATGTGCGGGTGCTAAAAAGAGCAGCATCGGCATGCTTTTCACGTCGTTTGGTAGAAATCCACGTGCGCGTTCTGCCAAAAGCACCATTTCCATGCATATCGTGTGGATTTGCAGAAAACTGCGTCCGCGTCTACAAAAAGATGCATGTGCATGCTTAAAACGCGTTTTGGCACAAATCCATGTGCGGGTGCTAAAAAGAGCAGCATCGGCATGCTTTTCACGTCGTTTGGTAGAAATCCACCTGCGCGTTCTGCCAAAAGCACCATTTGCATGCATATCGTGCGGTTTTGCAGAAAACTGAGTCCGCGTCTACCAAAAGATGCATGTGCATGCTTAAAACGCGTTTTGGCACAAATCCATGTGCGGGTGCTAAAAAGAGCAGCATCGGCATGCTTTTCACGTCGTTTGGTAGAAATCAACGCGCGCGTTCTGCCAGAAGCACCATTTGCATGCATATCGTGTGGTTTTCCCGAAAACTGCGTCCGCGTCTATCAAAAGATGCATGTGCATGCTTAAAACGCGTTTTGGCACAAATCCATGTGCGGGTGCTAAAAAGAGCAGCATCGGCATGCTTTTCACGTCGTTTGTTAGAAATCCACGTGCGCGTTCGGCCAAAAGCATCATTTGCATGCATATCGTGTGGTTTTGCAGAAAACTGCGTCCGCGTCTACCAAAAGATGCATGTGCATGCTTAAAACGCGTTTTGGCACAAAACAATATGCGGGTGCTAAAAAGAGCAGCATCGGCATGCTTTTCACGTCGTTTGGTTGAGATCCACGTGCGCGTTCTGCCAAAAGCACCATTTGCATGCATATCGTGTGGTTTTGCAGAAAACTGCGTCCGCGTCTACCATAAGATGCATGTGCATGCTTAAAACGCGTTTTGGCACAAATCCATGTGCGGGTGCTAAAAAGAGCAGCATCGGCATGATTTTCACGTCGTTTGGTAGAAATCCACGTGCGCGTTCTGCCAAAAGCACCATTTGCATGCATATCGTGTGGTTTTGCAGAAAACTGCATCCGCGTCTACCAAAAGATGCATGTGCATGCTTAAAACGCGTTTTGGCACAAATCCATGTGCGGGTGCTAAAAAGAGCAGCATCGGCATGCTTTTGACGTCGTTTGGTAGAAATCCACGTGCGCGTTCTGCCAAAAGCACCATTTGCATGCATATCGTGTGGTTTTGCAGAAAACTGCGTTCGCGTCTACCAAAAGATGCATGTGCATGCTTAAAACGCGTTTTGGCACAAATTCATGTGCGGGTGCTAAAAAGAGCAGCATCGGCATGCTTTTCACGTCGTTTGGTAGAAATCCACGTGCGCGTTCTGCCAAAAGCACCATTTGCATGCATATCGTGTGCTTTTGCAGAAAACTGCGTCCGCGTCTACCAAAAGATGCATATCGTGTGGTTTTGCAGAAAACAGCGTCCGCGTCTACCAAAAGATGCATGTGCATGCTTAAAACGCGTTTTGGCACAAATCCATGTGCGGGTGCTAAAAAGAGCAGCATCGGCATGCTTTTCACGTCGTTTGGTAGAAATCCACGTGCGCGTTCTGCCAAAAGCACCATTTGCATGCATATCGTGTGGTTTTGCCGAAAACTGCGTCCGCGTCTACCAAAAGATGCATGTGCATGCTTAAAACGCGTTTTGGCACAAATCCATGTGCGGGTGCTAAAAAGAGCAGCATCGGCATGCTTTTCACGTCGTTTGGTAGAAATCCACGTGCGCGTTCTGCCAAAAGCACCATTTGCATGCATATCGTGTGGTTTTGCAGAAAACAGCGTCCGCGTCTACCAAAAGATGCATGTGCATGCTTAAAACGCGTTTTGGCACAAATCCATGTGCGGGTGCTAAAAAGAGCAGCATCGGCATGCTTTTCACGTCGTTTGGTAGAAATCCACGTGCGCGTTCTGCCAAAAGCACCATTTGCATGCATATCGTGTGGTTTTGCAGAAAACTGCGTCCGCGTCTACCAAAAGATGCATGTGCATGCTTAAAACGCGTTTTGGCACAAATCCATGTGCGGGTGCTAAAAAGAGCAGCATCGGCATGCTTTTCACGTCGTTTGGTAGAAATCCACCTGCGCGTTCTGCCAAAAGCACCATTTGCATGCATATCGTGCGGTTTTGCAGAAAACTGAGTCCGCGTCTACCAAAAGATGCATGTGCATGCTTAAAACGCGTTTTGGCACAAATCCATGTGCGGGTGCTAAAAAGAGCAGCATCGGCATGCTTTTCACGTCGTTTGGTAGAAATCAACGCGCGCGTTCTGCCAAAAGCACCATTTGCATGCATATCGTGTGGTTTTGCCGAAAACTGCGTCCGCGTCTACCAAAAGATGCATGTGCATGCTTAAAACGCGTTTTGGCACAAATCCATGTGCGGGTGCTAAAAAGAGCAGCATCGGCATGCTTTTCACGTCGTTTGGTAGAAATCCACGTGCGCGTTCGGCCAAAAGCACCATTTGCATGCATATCGTGTGGTTTTGCAGAAAACTGCGTCCGCGTCTACCAAAAGATGCATGTGCATGCTTAAAAGGCGTTTTGGCACAAAACAATGTGCGGGTGCTAAAAAGAGCAGCATCGGCATGCTTTTCACGTCGTTTGGTTGAGATCCACGTGCGCGTTCTGCCAAAAGCACCATTTGCATGCATATCGTGTGGTTTTGCAGAAAACTGCGTCCGCGTCTACCATAAGATGCATGTGCATGCTTAAAACGCGTTTTGGCACAAATCCATGTGCGGGTGCTAAAAAGAGCAGCATCGGCATGATTTTCACGTCGTTTGGTAGAAATCCACGTGCGCGTTCTGCCAAAAGCACCATTTGCATGCATATCGTGTGGTTTTGCAGAAAACTGCATCCGCGTCTACCAAAAGATGCATGTGCATGCTTAAAACGCGTTTTGGCACAAATCCATGTGCGGGTGCTAAAAAGAGCAGCATCGGCATGCTTTTGACGTCGTTTGGTAGAAATCCACGTGCGCGTTCTGCCAAAAGCACCATTTGCATGCATATCGTGTGGTTTTGCAGAAAACTGCGTTCGCGTCTACCAAAAGATGCATGTGCATGCTTAAAACGCGTTTTGGCACAAATTCATGTGCGGGTGCTAAAAAGAGCAGCATCGGCATGCTTTTCACGTCGTTTGGTAGAAATCCACGTGCGCGTTCTGCCAAAAGCACCATTTGCATGCATATCGTGTGCTTTTGCAGAAAACTGCGTCCGCGTCTACCAAAAGATGCATATCGTGTGGTTTTGCAGAAAACAGCGTCCGCGTCTACCAAAAGATGCATGTGCATGCTTAAAACGCGTTTTGGCACAAATCCATGTGCGGGTGCTAAAAAGAGCAGCATCGGCATACTTTTCACGTCGTTTGGTAGAAATCCACGTGCGCGTTCTGCCAAAAGCACCATTTGCATGCATATCGTGTGGTTTTGCAGAAAACTGCGTCCGCGTCTACCAAAAGATGCATGTGCATGCTTAAAACGCGTTTTGGCACAAATCCATGTGCGGGTGCTAAAAAGAGCAGCATCGGCATGCTTTTCACGTCGTTTGGTAGAAATCCACGTGCTCGTTCTGCCAAAAGTACCATTTGCATGCATAACGTGTGGTTTAGCAGAAAACTGCGTCCGCGTCTACCAAAAGATGCATGTGCATGCTTAAAACGCGTTTTGGTACAAATCCATGTGCGGGTGCTAAAAAGAGCAGCATCGGCATGCTTTTCACGTCGTTTGGTAGAAATCCACGTGCGCCTTCTGCCAAAAGCACCATTTGCATGCATATCGTGTGGTTTTGCCGAAAACTGCGTCCGCGTCTACCAAAAGATGCATGTGCATGCTTAAAACGCGTTTTGGCACAAATCCATGTGCGGGTGCTAAAAAGAGCAGCATCGGCATGCTTTTCACGTCGTTTGGTAGAAATCCACGTGCGCGTTCTGCCAAAAGCACCATTTGCATGCATATCGTGTGGTTTTGCAGAAAACAGCGTCCGCGTCTACCAAAAGATGCATGTGCATGCTTAAAACGCGTTTTGGCCAAATCCATGTGCGGGTGCTAAAAAGAGCAGCATCGGCATGCTTTTCACGTCGTTTGGTAGAAATCCACGTGCGCGTTCTGCCAAAAGCACCATTTGCATGCATATCGTGTGGTTTTGCAGAAAACTGCATCCGCGACTACCAAAAAATGCATGTGCATGCTTAAAACGCGTTTTGGCACAAATCCATGTGCGGGTGCTAAAAAGAGCAGCATCGGCATGCTTTTCACGTCGTTTGGTACAAATCCACGTGCGCGTTCTGCCAAAAGCACCATTTGCATGCATATCGTGTGGTTTTGCAGATAACAGCGTCCGCGTCTACCAAAAGATGCATGTGCATGCTTAAAACGCGTTTTGGCACAAATCCATGTGCGGGTGCTAAAAAGAGCAGCATCGGCATGCTTTTCACGTCGTTTGGTAGAAATCCACGTGCGCGTTCTGCAAAAGCACCATTTGCATGCATATCGTGTGGTTTTGCAGAAAACTGCGTCCGCGTCTACCAAAAGATGCATGTGCATGCTTAAAACGCGTTTTGGCACAAATCCATGTGCGGGTGCTAAAAAGAGCAGCATCGGCATGCTTTTCACGTCGTCTGGTAGAAATCCACAAGAGCGTTCTGCCAAAAGCACCATTTGCATGCATATCCTGTGGTTTTGCCGAAAACTGCGTCCGCGTCTACCAAAAGATGCATGTGCATGCTTAAAACGCGTTTTGGCACAAATCCATGAGTGGGTGCTAAAAAGAGCAGCATCGGCATGCTTTTCACGTCGTTTGGTAGAAATCCACGTGCGCGTTCTGCCAAAAGCACCATTCGCGTGCATATCGTGCGGTTTTGCAGAAAACTGCGTCCGCGTCTACCAAAAGATGCATGTGCATGCTTAAAACGCGTTTTGGCACAAATCCATGTGCGGGTGCTAAAAAGAGCAGCATCGGCATGCTTTTCACGTCGTTTGGTAGAAATCCACGTGCGCGTTCTGCCAAAAGCACCATTTGCATGCATATCGTGTGGTTTTGCAGAAAACTGCGTCCGCGTCTCCCAAAAGATGCATGCGCATGCTTAACACGCGTTTTGGCACAAATCCATGTGCGGGTGCTAAAAAGAGCAGCATCGGCATGCTTTTCACGTCATTTGGTAGAAATCCACGTGCGCGTTCTGCCAAAAGCACCATTTGCATGCATATCGTGTGGTTTTGTAGAAAACTGCGTCCGCGTCTTCCAAAAGATGCATGTGCATGCTTAACACGCGTTTTGGCACAAATCCATGTGCGGGTGCTAAAAAGAGCAGCATCGGCATGCTTTTCACGTCGTTTGGTAGAAATCCACGTGCGCGTTCTGCCAAAAGCACCATTTGCATGCATATCGTGTGGTTTTGCAGAAAACTGCATCCGCGTCTACCAAAAGATGCATGTGCATGCTTAAAACGCGTTTTGGCACAAATCCATGTGCGTGTGCTAAAAAGAGCAGCATCGGCATGCTTTTCACGTCGTTTGGTGGAAATCCACGTGCGCGTTCTGCCAAAAGCACCATTCGCATGCATATCGTGTGGTTTTGCAGAAAAATGCGTCCGCGTCTACCAAAAGATGCATGTGCATGCTTAAAACGCGTTTTGGCACAAATCCATGTGCGGGTGCTAAAAAGAGCAGCATCGGCATGCTTTTCACGTCGTTTGGTAGAAATCCACGTGCGCGTTCTGCCAAAAGCACCATTTGCATGCATATCGTGTGGTTTTGCAGAAAACAGCGTCCGCGTCTACCAAAAGATGCATGTGCATGCTTAAAACGCGTTTTGGCACAAATCCATGTGCGGGTGCTAAAAAGAGCAGCATCGGCATGCTTTTCACGTCGTTTGGTAGAAATCCACCTGCGCGTTCTGCCAAAAGCACCATTTGCATGCATATCGTGCGGTTTTGCAGAAAACTGAGTCCGCGTCTCCCAAAAGATGCATGTGCATGCTTAAAACGCGTTTTGGCACAAATCCATGTGCGGGTGCTAAAAAGAGCAGCATCGGCATGCTTTTCACGTCGTTTGGTAGAAATCCACGCGCGCGTTCTGCCAAAAGCACCATTTGCATGCATATCGTGTGGTTTTGCAGAAAACTGCGTCCGCGTCTACCAAAAGATGCATGTGCATGCTTAACACGCCGGCACAAATCCATGTGCGGGTGCTAAAAAGTGCAGCATCGGCATGCTTTTCACGTCGTTTGGTAGAAATCCACGTGCGCGTTCTGCCAAAAGCCCCATTTGCATGCATATCGTGTGGTTTTGCAGAAAACTGCGTCCCCGTCTACCAAAAGATGCATGTGCATGCTTAACACGCGTTTTGGCACAAATCCATGTGCGGGTGCTAAAAAGTGCAGCATCGGCATGCTTTTCACGTCGTTTGGTAGAAATCCACGTGCGCGTTCTGCCAAAAGCCCCATTTGCATGCATATCGTGTGGTTTTGCAGAAAACTGCGTCCGCGTCTACCAAAATATGCATGTGCATGCTTAACACACGTTTTGGCACAAATCCATGTGCGGGTGCTAAAAAGTGCAGCATCGGCATGCTTTTCACGTCGTTTGGTAGAAATCCACGTGCGCGTTCTGCCAAAAGCCCCATTTGCATGCATATCGTGTGGTTTTGCAGAAAACTGCGTCCGCGTCTACCAAAATATGCATGTGCATGCTTAAAACGCGTTTTGGCACAAATCCATGTGCGGGTGCTAAAAAGAGCAGCAACGGCATGCTTTTCACGTCGTTTCGTAGAAATCCACGTGCGCGTTCTGCCAAAAGCACCATTTGTATGCATATCGTGTGGTTTTGCAGAAAACTGCGTCCGCGTCTACTAAAGGATGCATGTGCATGCTTAAAACGCGTTTTGGCACAAATCCATGTGCGGGTGCTAAAAAGAGCAGCATCGGCATGCTTTTCACGTCGTTTGGTAGAAATCCACGTGCGCGTTCTCCCAAAAGCACCATTTGCATGCATATCGTGTGGTTTTGCAGAAAACTGCGTCCGCGTCTACCAAAAGATGCATGTGCATGCTTAAAACGCGTTTTGGCACAAATCCATGTGCGGGTGCTAAAAAGAGCAGCATCGGCATGCTTTTCACGTCGTTTGGTAGAAATCCACGTGCGCGTTCTGCCAAAAGCACCATTTGCATGCATATCGTGTGGTTTTGCAGAAAACTGCGTCCGCGTCTACCAAAAGATGCATGTGCATGCTTAACACGCGTTTTGGCACAAATCCATGTGCGGGTGCTAAAAAGAGCAGCATCGGCATGCTTTTCACGTCGTTTGGTAGAAATCCACGTGCGCGTTCTTCCAAAAGCACCATTTGCATGCATATCGTGTGGTTTTGCAGAAAAACTGCGTCCGCGTCTACCAAAAGATGCATGTGCATGCTTAACACGCGTTTTGGCACAAATCCATGTGCGGGTGCTAAAAAGAGCAGCATCGGCATGCTTTTCACGTCGTTTGTAGAAATCCACGTGCGCGTTCTGGCAAAAGCACCATTTGCATGCATATCGTGTGGTTTTGCAGAAAACTGCATCCGCGTCTACCAAAAGATGTATGTGCATGCTTAACACGCGTTTTGGCACAAATCCATGTGCGGGTGCTAAAAAGAGCAGCATCGGCATGCTTTTCACGTCGTTTGGTAGAAATCCACGTGCGCGTTCTGCCAAAAGCACCATTTGCATGCATATCGTGTGGTTTTGCAGAAAACTGCATCCGCGACTACCAAAAAATGCATGTGCATGCTTAAAACGCGTTTTGCACAAATCCATGTGCGGGTGCTAAAAAGAGCAGCATCGGCATGCTTTTCACGTCGCTTGTTAGAAATCCACGTGCGCGTTCTGCCAAAAGCACCATTTGCATGCATATCGTGTGGTTTTGCAGAAAACAGCGTCCGCGTCTACCAAAAGATGCATGTGCATGCTTAAAACGCGTTTTGGCACAAATCCATGTGCGGGTGCTAAAAAGAGCAGCATCGGCATGCTTTTCACGTCGTTTGGTAGAAATCCACGTGCGCGTTCTGCCAAAAGCACCATTTGCATGCATATCGTGTGGTTTTGCAGAAAACTGCGTCCGCGTCTACCAAAAGATGCATGTGCATGCTTAACACGCGTTTTGGCACAAATCCATGTGCGGGTGCTAAAAAGAGCAGCATCGGCATGCTTTTCACGTCGTTTGGTAGAAATCCACGTGCGCGTTCTTCCAAAAGCACCATTTGCATGCATATCGTGTGGTTTGCAGAAAACTGCGTCCGCGTCTACCAAAAGATGCATGTGCATGCTTAACACGCGTTTTGGCACAAATCCATGTGCGGGTGCTAAAAAGAGCAGCATCGGCATGCTTTTCACGTCGTTTGGTAGAAATCCACGTGCGCGTTCTGCCAAAAGCACCATTTGCATGCATATCGTGTGGTTTTGCAGAAAACTGCATCCGCGTCTACCAAAAGATGCATGTGCATGCTTAACACGCGTTTTGGCACAAATCCATGTGCGGGTGCTAAAAAGAGCAGCATCGGCATGCTTTTCACGTCGTTTGGTAGAAATCCACGTGCGCGTTCTGCCAAAAGCACCATTTGCATGCATATCGTGTGGTTTTGCAGAAAACTGCATCCGCGACTACCAAAAAATGCATGTGCATGCTTAAAACGCGTTTTGGCACAAATCCATGTGCGGGTGCTAAAAAGAGCAGCATCGGCATGCTTTTCACGTCGCTTGTTAGAAATCCACGTGCGCGTTCTGCCAAAGCACCATTTGCATGCATATCGTGTGGTTTTGCAGAAAACAGCGTCCGCGTCTACCAAAAGATGCATGTGCATGCTTAAAACGCGTTTTGGCACAAATCCATGTGCGGGTGCTAAAAAGTGCAGCATCGGCATGCTTTTCACGTCGTTTGGTAGAAATCCACGTGCGCGTTCTGCCAAAAGCCCCATTTGCATGCATATCGTGTGGTTTTGCAGAAAACTGCGTCCGCGTCTACCAAAATATGCATGTGCATGCTTAACACACGTTTTGGCACAAATCCATGTGCGGGTGCTAAAAAGTGCAGCATCGGCATGCTTTTCACGTCGTTTGGTAGAAATCCACGTGCGCGTTCTGCCAAAAGCCCCATTTGCATGCATATCGTGTGGTTTTGCAGAAAACTGCGTCCGCGTCTACCAAAATATGCATGTGCATGCTTAAAACGCGTTTTGGCACAAATCCATGTGCGGGTGCTAAAAAGAGCAGCAACGGCATGCTTTTCACGTCGTTTCGTAGAAATCCACGTGCGCGTTCTGCCAAAAGCACCATTTGTATGCATATCGTGTGGTTTTGCAGAAAACTGCGTCCGCGTCTACTAAAGGATGCATGTGCATGCTTAAAACGCGTTTTGGCACAAATCCATGTGCGGGTGCTAAAAAGAGCAGCATCGGCATGCTTTTCACGTCGTTTGGTAGAAATCCACGTGCGCGTTCTCCCAAAAGCACCATTTGCATGCATATCGTGTGGTTTTGCAGAAAACTGCGTCCGCGTCTACCAAAAGATGCATGTGCATGCTTAAAACGCGTTTTGGCACAAATCCATGTGCGGGTGCTAAAAAGAGCAGCATCGGCATGCTTTTCACGTCGTTTGGTAGAAATCCACGTGCGCGTTCTGCCAAAAGCACCATTTGCATGCATATCGTGTGGTTTTGCAGAAAACTGCGTCCGCGTCTACCAAAAGATGCATGTGCATGCTTAACACGCGTTTTGGCACAAATCCATGTGCGGGTGCTAAAAAGAGCAGCATCGGCATGCTTTTCACGTCGTTTGGTAGAAATCCACGTGCGCGTTCTTCCAAACGCACCATTTGCATGCATATCGTGTGGTTTTGCAGAAAACTGCGTCCGCGTCTACCAAAAGATGCATGTGCATGCTTAACACGCGTTTTGGCACAAATCCATGTGCGGGTGCTAAAAAGAGCAGCATCGGCATGCTTTTCACGTCGTTTGGTAGAAATCCACGTGCGCGTTCTGGCAAAAGCACCATTTGCATGCATATCGTGTGGTTTTGCAGAAAACTGCATCCGCGTCTACCAAAAGATGTATGTGCATGCTTAACACGCGTTTTGGCACAAATCCATGTGCGGGTGCTAAAAAGAGCAGCATCGGCATGCTTTTCACGTCGTTTGGTAGAAATCCACGTGCGCGTTCTGCCAAAAGCACCATTTGCATGCATATCGTGTGGTTTTGCAGAAAACTGCATCCGCGACTACCAAAAAATGTATGTGCATGCTTAAAACGCGTTTTGGCACAAATCCATGTGCGGGTGCTAAAAAGAGCAGCATCGGCATGCTTTTCACGTCGCTTGTTAGAAATCCACGTGCGCGTTCTGCCAAAAGCACCATTTGCATGCATATCGTGTGGTTTTGCAGAAAACAGCGTCCGCGTCTACCAAAAGATGCATGTGCATGCTTAAAACGCGTTTTGGCACAAATCCATGTGCGGGTGCTAAAAAGAGCAGCATCGGCATGCTTTTCACGTCGTTTGGTAGAAATCCACGTGCGCGTTCTGCCAAAAGCACCATTTGCATGCATATCGTGTGGTTTTGCAGAAAACTGCGTCCGCGTCTACCAAAAGATGCATGTGCATGCTTAACACGCGTTTTGGCACAAATCCATGTGCGGGTGCTAAAAAGAGCAGCATCGGCATGCTTTTCACGTCGTTTGGTAGAAATCCACGTGCGCGTTCTTCCAAAAGCACCATTTGCATGCATATCGTGTGGTTTTGCAGAAAACTGCGTCCGCGTCTACCAAAAGATGCATGTGCATGCTTAACACGCGTTTTGGCACAAATCCATGTGCGGGTGCTAAAAAGAGCAGCATCGGCATGCTTTTCACGTCGTTTGGTAGAAATCCACGTGCGCGTTCTGCCAAAAGCACCATTTGCATGCATATCGTGTGGTTTTGCAGAAAACTGCATCCGCGTCTACCAAAAGATGCATGTGCATGCTTAACACGCGTTTTGGCACAAATCCATGTGCGGGTGCTAAAAAGAGCAGCATCGGCATGCTTTTCACGTCGTTTGGTAGAAATCCACGTGCGCGTTCTGCCAAAAGCACCATTTGCATGCATATCGTGTGGTTTTGCAGAAAACTGCATCCGCGACTACCAAAAAATGCATGTGCATGCTTAAAACGCGTTTTGGCACAAATCCATGTGCGGGTGCTAAAAAGAGCAGCATCGGCATGCTTTTCACGTCGCTTGTTAGAAATCCACGTGCGCGTTCTGCCAAAAGCACCATTTGCATGCATATCGTGTGGTTTTGCAGAAAACTGCGTCCGCGTCTACCAAAATATGCATGTGCATGCTTAACACACGTTTTGGCACAAATCCATGTGCGGGTGCTAAAAAGTGCAGCATCGGCATGCTTTTCACGTCGTTTGGTAGAAATCCACGTGCGCGTTCTGCCAAAAGCCCCATTTGCATGCATATCGTGTGGTTTTGCAGAAAACTGCGTCCGCGTCTACCAAAATATGCATGTGCATGCTTAAAACGCGTTTTGGCACAAATCCATGTGCGGGTGCTAAAAAGAGCAGCAACGGCATGCTTTTCACGTCGTTTCGTAGAAATCCACGTGCGCGTTCTGCCAAAGCACCATTTGTATGCATATCGTGTGGTTTTGCAGAAAACTGCGTCCGCGTCTACTAAAGGATGCATGTGCATGCTTAAAACGCGTTTTGGCACAAATCCATGTGCGGGTGCTAAAAAGTGCAGCATCGGCATGCTTTTCACGTCGTTTGGTAGAAATCCACGTGCGCGTTCTCCCAAAAGCACCATTTGCATGCATATCGTGTGGTTTTGCAGAAAACTGCGTCCGCGTCTACCAAAAGATGCATGTGCATGCTTAAAACGCGTTTTGGCACAAATCCATGTGCGGGTGCTAAAAAGAGCAGCATCGGCATGCTTTTCACGTCGTTTGGTAGAAATCCACGTGCGCGTTCTGCCAAAAGCACCATTTGCATGCATATCGTGTGGTTTTGCAGAAAACTGCGTCCGCGTCTACCAAAAGATGCATGTGCATGCTTAAAACGCGTTTTGGCACAAATCCATGTGCGGGTGCTAAAAAGAGCAGCATCGGCATGCTTTTCACGTCGTTTGGTAGAAATCCACGTGCGCGTTCTGCCAAAAGCACCATTTGCATGCATATCGTGTGGTTTTGCAGAAAACTGCGTCCGCGTCTACCAAAAGATGCATGTGCATGCTTAACACGCGTTTTGGCACAAATCCATGTGCGGGTGCTAAAAAGAGCAGCATCGGCATGCTTTTCACGTCGTTTGGTAGAAATCCACGTGCGCGTTCTTCCAAACGCACCATTTGCATGCATATCGTGTGGTTTTGCAGAAAACTGCGTCCGCGTCTACCAAAAGATGCATGTGCATGCTTAACACGCGTTTTGGCACAAATCCATGTGCGGGTGCTAAAAAGAGCAGCATCGGCATGCTTTTCACGTCGTTTGGTAGAAATCCACGTGCGCGTTCTGGCAAAAGCACCATTTGCATGCATATCGTGTGGTTTTGCAGAAAACTGCATCCGCGTCTACCAAAAGATGTATGTGCATGCTTAACACGCGTTTTGGCACAAATCCATGTGCGGGTGCTAAAAAGAGCAGCATCGGCATGCTTTTCACGTCGTTTGGTAGAAATCCACGTGCGCGTTCTGCCAAAAGCACCATTTGCATGCATATCGTGTGGTTTTGCAGAAAACTGCATCCGCGACTACCAAAAAATGTATGTGCATGCTTAAAACGCGTTTTGGCACAAATCCATGTGCGGGTGCTAAAAAGAGCAGCATCGGCATGCTTTTCACGTCGCTTGTTAGAAATCCACGTGCGCGTTCTGCCAAAAGCACCATTTGCATGCATATCGTGTGGTTTTGCAGAAAACAGCGTCCGCGTCTACCAAAAGATGCATGTGCATGCTTAAAACGCGTTTTGGCACAAATCCATGTGCGGGTGCTAAAAAGAGCAGCATCGGCATGCTTTTCACGTCGTTTGGTAGAAATCCACGTGCGCGTTCTGCCAAAAGCACCATTTGCATGCATATCGTGTGGTTTTGCAGAAAACTGCGTCCGCGTCTACCAAAAGATGCATGTGCATGCTTAACACGCGTTTTGGCACAAATCCATGTGCGGGTGCTAAAAAGAGCAGCATCGGCATGCTTTTCACGTCGTTTGGTAGAAATCCACGTGCGCGTTCTTCAAAAAGCACCATTTGCATGCATATCGTGTGGTTTTGCAGAAAACTGCGTCCGCGTCTACCAAAAGATGCATGTGCATGCTTAACACGCGTTTTGGCACAAATCCATGTGCGGGTGCTAAAAAGAGCAGCATCGGCATGCTTTTCACGTCGTTTGGTAGAAATCCACGTGCGCGTTCTGCCAAAAGCACCATTTGCATGCATATCGTGTGGTTTTGCAGAAAACTGCATCCGCGTCTACCAAAAGATGCATGTGCATGCTTAACACGCGTTTTGGCACAAATCCATGTGCGGGTGCTAAAAAGAGCAGCATCGGCATGCTTTTCACGTCGTTTGGTAGAAATCCACGTGCGCGTTCTGCCAAAAGCACCATTTGCATGCATATCGTGTGGTTTTGCAGAAAACTGCATCCGCGACTACCAAAAAATGCATGTGCATGCTTAAAACGCGTTTTGGCACAAATCCATGTGCGGGTGCTAAAAAGAGCAGCATCGGCATGCTTTTCACGTCGCTTGTTAGAAATCCACGTGCGCGTTCTGCCAAAAGCACCATTTGCATGCATATCGTGTGGTTTTGCAGAAAACTGCGTCCGCGTCTACCAAAATATGCATGTGCATGCTTAACACACGTTTTGGCACAAATCCATGTGCGGGTGCTAAAAAGTGCAGCATCGGCATGCTTTTCACGTCGTTTGGTAGAAATCCACGTGCGCGTTCTGCCAAAAGCCCCATTTGCATGCATATCGTGTGGTTTTGCAGAAAACTGCGTCCGCGTCTACCAAAATATGCATGTGCATGCTTAAAACGCGTTTTGGCACAAATCCATGTGCGGGTGCTAAAAAGAGCAGCAACGGCATGCTTTTCACGTCGTTTCGTAGAAATCCACGTGCGCGTTCTGCCAAAAGCACCATTTGTATGCATATCGTGTGGTTTTGCAGAAAACTGCGTCCGCGTCTACTAAAGGATGCATGTGCATGCTTAAAACGCGTTTTGGCACAAATCCATGTGCGGGTGCTAAAAAGTGCAGCATCGGCATGCTTTTCACGTCGTTTGTAGAAATCCACGTGCGCGTTCTCCAAAAGCACCATTTGCATGCATATCGTGTGGTTTTGCAGAAAACTGCGTCCGCGTCTACCAAAAGATGCATGTGCATGCTTAAAACGCGTTTTGGCACAAATCCATGTGCGGGTGCTAAAAAGAGCAGCATCGGCATGCTTTTCACGTCGTTTGGTAGAAATCCACGTGCGCGTTCTGCCAAAAGCACCATTTGCATGCATATCGTGTGGTTTTGCAGAAAACTGCGTCCGCGTCTACCAAAAGATGCATGTGCATGCTTAACACGCGTTTTGGCACAAATCCATGTGCGGGTGCTAAAAAGAGCAGCATCGGCATGCTTTTCACGTCGTTTGGTAGAAATCCACGTGCGCGTTCTTCCAAAAGCACCATTTGCATGCATATCGTGTGGTTTTGCAGAAAACTGCGTCCGCGTCTACCAAAAGATGCATGTGCATGCTTAACACGCGTTTTGGCACAAATCCATGTGCGGGTGCTAAAAAGAGCAGCATCGGCATGCTTTTCACGTCGTTTGGTAGAAATCCACGTGCGCGTTCTGGCAAAAGCACCATTTGCATGCATATCGTGTGGTTTTGCAGAAAACTGCATCCGCGTCTACCAAAAGATGTATGTGCATGCTTAACACGCGTTTTGGCACAAATCCATGTGCGGGTGCTAAAAAGAGCAGCATCGGCATGCTTTTCACGTCGTTTGGTAGAAATCCACGTGCGCGTTCTGCCAAAAGCACCATTTGCATGCATATCGTGTGGTTTTGCAGAAAACTGCATCCGCGACTACCAAAAAATGTATGTGCATGCTTAAAACGCGTTTTGGCACAAATCCATGTGCGGGTGCTAAAAAGAGCAGCATCGGCATGCTTTTCACGTCGCTTGTTAGAAATCCACGTGCGCGTTCTGCCAAAAGCACCATTTGCATGCATATCGTGTGGTTTTGCAGAAAACAGCGTCCGCGTCTACCAAAAGATGCATGTGCATGCTTAAAACGCGTTTTGGCACAAATCCATGTGCGGGTGCTAAAAAGAGCAGCATCGGCATGCTTTTCACGTCGTTTGGTAGAAATCCACGTGCGCGTTCTGCCAAAAGCACCATTTGCATGCATATCGTGTGGTTTTGCAGAAAACTGCGTCCGCGTCTACCAAAAGATGCATGTGCATGCTTAACACGCGTTTTGGCACAAATCCATGTGCGGGTGCTAAAAAGAGCAGCATCGGCATGCTTTTCACGTCGTTTGGTAGAAATCCACGTGCGCGTTCTTCCAAAAGCACCATTTGCATGCATATCGTGTGGTTTTGCAGAAAACTGCGTCCGCGTCTACCAAAAGATGCATGTGCATGCTTAACACGCGTTTTGGCACAAATCCATGTGCGGGTGCTAAAAAGAGCAGCATCGGCATGCTTTTCACGTCGTTTGGTAGAAATCCACGTGCGCGTTCTGCCAAAAGCACCATTTGCATGCATATCGTGTGGTTTTGCAGAAAACTGCATCCGCGTCTACCAAAAGATGCATGTGCATGCTTAACACGCGTTTTGGCACAAATCCATGTGCGGGTGCTAAAAAGAGCAGCATCGGCATGCTTTTCACGTCGTTTGGTAGAAATCCACGTGCGCGTTCTGCCAAAAGCACCATTTGCATGCATATCGTGTGGTTTTGCAGAAAACAGCGTCCGCGTCTACCAAAAGATGCATGTGCATGCTTAAAACGCGTTTTGGCACAAATCCATGTGCGGGTGCTAAAAAGAGCAGCATCGGCATGCTTTTCACGTCGTTTGGTAGAAATCCACGTGCGCGTTCTGCAAAAGCACCATTTGCATGCATATCGTGTGGTTTTGCAGAAAACTGCGTCCGCGTCTACCAAAAGATGCATGTGCATGCTTAAAACGCGTTTTGGCACAAATCCATGTGCGGGTGCTAAAAAGAGCAGCATCGGCATGCTTTTCACGTCGTCTGGTAGAAATCCACAAGCGCGTTCTGCCAAAAGCACCATTTGCATGCATATCGCGTGGTTTTGCCGAAAACTGCGTCCGCGTCTACCAAAAGATGCATGTGCATGCTTAAAACGCGTTTTGGCACAAATCCATGAGCGGGTGCTAAAAAGAGCAGCATCGGCATGCTTTTCACGTCGTTTGGTAGAAATCCACGTGCGCGTTCTGCCAAAAGCACCATCGCGTGCATATCGTGCGGTTTTGCAGAAAACTGCGTCCGCGTCTACCAAAAGATGCATGTGCATGCTTAAAACGCGTTTTGGCACAAATCCATGTGCGGGTGCTAAAAAGAGCAGCATCGGCATGCTTTTCACTTCGTTTGGTAGAAATCCACGTGCGCGTTCTGCCAAAAGCACCATTTGCATGCATATCGTGTGGTTTTCCAGAAAACTGCGTCCGCGTCTACCAAAAGATGCATGTGCATGCTTAACACGCGTTTTGGCACAAATCCATGTGCGGGTGCTAAAAAGAGCAGCATCGGCATGCTTTTCACGTCGCTTGGTAGAAATCCACGTGCGCGTTCTGCCAAAAGCACCATTTGCATGCATATCGTGTGGTTTTGCAGAAAACTGCGTCCGCGTCTTCCAAAAGATGCATGTGCATGCTTAAAACGCGTTTTGGCACAAATCCATGTGCCGGTGCTAAAAAGAGCAGCATCGGCATGCTTTTCACGTCGTTTGGTAGAAATCCACGTGCGCGTTCTGCCAAAAGCACCATTTGCATGCATATCGTGTGGTTTTGCAGAAAACTGCATCCGCGTCTACCAAAAGATGCATGTGCATGCTTAAAACGTGTTTTGGCACAAATCCATGTGCGGGTGCTAAAAAGAGCAGCATCGGCATGCTTTTCACGTCGTTTGGTAGAAATCCACGTGCGCGTTCTGCAAAAGCACCATTTGCATGCATATCGTGTGGTTTTGCAGAAAACTGCGTCCGCGTCTACCAAAAGATATATGTGCATGCTTAAAACGCGTTTTGGCACAAATCCATGTGCGGGTGCTAAAAAGAGCAGCATCGGCATGCTTTTCACGTCGTTTGGTAGAAATCCACTTGCGCGTTCTGCCATAAGCACCATTTGCATGCATATCGTGTGGTTTTGCAGAAAACTGCGTCCGCGTCTACCAAAAGATGCATGTGCATGCTTAAAACGCGTTTTGGCACAAATCCATGTGCGGGTGCTAAAAAAACAAGCATCGGCATGCTTTTCACATCGTTTGGTAGAAATCCATGTGCGCGTTCTGCCAAAAGCACCATTTGCATGCATATCGTGTAGTTTTGCAGAAAACTGCGTCCGCGTCTACCAAAAGATGCATGTGCATGCTTAAAACGCGTTTTGGCACAAATCCATGTGCGGGTGCTAAAAAGAGCAGCATCGGCATGCTTTTCGCGTCGTTTGGTAGAAATCCACGTGCGCGTTCTGCCAAAAGCACCATTTGCATGCATATCGTGTGGTTTTGCAGAAAACTGCGTCCGCGTCTACCAAAAGATGCATATGCATGCTTAACACGCGTTTTGGCACAAATCCATGTGCGGGTGCTAAAAAGAGCAGCATCAGCATGCTTTTCACGTCGTTTGGTAGAAATCCACGTGCGCGTTCTGCCAAAAGCACCATTTGCATGCATATGGTGTGGTTTTGCAGAAAACTGCGTCCGCGTCTACCAAAAGATGCATGTGCATGCTTAAAACGCGTTTTGGCACAAATCCATGTGCGGGTGCTAAAAAGAGCAGCATCGGCATGCTTTTCACGTCGTTTGGTAGAAATCCACGTGCGCGTTCTGCAAAAGCACCATTTGCATGCATATCGTGTGGTTTTGCAGAAAACTGCGTCCGCGTCTACCAAAAGATGCATGTGCATGCTTAAAACGCGTTTTGGCACAAATCCATGTGCGGGTGCTAAAAAGAGCAGCATCGGCATGCTTTTCACGTCGTCTGGTAGAAATCCACAAGCGCGTTCTGCCAAAAGCACCATTTGCATGCATATCGCGTGGTTTTGCCGAAAACTGCGTCCGCGTCTACCAAAAGATGCATGTGCATGCTTAAAACGCGTTTTGGCACAAATCCATGAGCGGGTGCTAAAAAGAGCAGCATCGGCATGCTTTTCACGTCGTTTGGTAGAAATCCACGTGCGCGTTCTGCCAAAAGCACCATTCGCGTGCATATCGTGCGGTTTTGCAGAAAACTGCGTCCGCGTCTACCAAAAGATGCATGTGCATGCTTAAAACGCGTTTTCGCACAAATCCATGTGCGGGTGCTAAAAAGAGCAGCATCGGCATGCTTTTCACGTCGTTTGGTAGAAATCCACGTGCGCGTTCTGCCAAAAGCACCATTTGCATGCATATCGTGTGGTTTTCCAGAAAACTGCGTCCGCGTCTACCAAAAGATGCATGTGCATGCTTAACACGCGTTTTGGCACAAATCCATGTGCGGGTGCTAAAAAGAGCAGCATCGGCATGCTTTTCACGTCGCTTGGTAGAAATCCACGTGCGCGTTCTGCCAAAAGCACCATTTGCATGCATATCGTGTGGTTTTGCAGAAAACTGCGTCCGCGTCTTCCAAAAGATGCATGTGCATGCTTAACACGCGTTTTGGCACAAATCCATGTGCGGGTGCTAAAAAGAGCAGCATCGGCATGCTTTTCACGTCGTTTGGTAGAAATCCACGTGCGCGTTCTGCCAAAAGCACCATTTGCATGCATATCGTGTGGTTTTGCAGAAAACTGCATCCGCGTCTACCAAAAGATGCATGTGCATGCTTAAAACGTGTTTTGGCACAAATCCATGTGCGGGTGCTAAAAAGAGCAGCATCGGCATGCTTTTCACGTCGTTTGGTAGAAATCCACGTGCGCGTTCTGCAAAAGCACCATTTGCATGCATATCGTGTGGTTTTGCAGAAAACTGCGTCCGCGTCTACCAAAAGATATATGTGCATGCTTAAAACGCGTTTTGGCACAAATCCATGTGCGGGTGCTAAAAAGAGCAGCATCGGCATGCTTTTCACGTCGTTTGGTAGAAATCCACTTGCGCGTTCTGCCATAAGCACCATTTGCATGCATATCGTGTGGTTTTGCAGAAAACTGCGTCCGCGTTTACCAAAAGATGCATGTGCATGCTTAAAACGCGTTTTGGCACAAATCCATGTGCGGGTGCTAAAAAAACAAGCAACGGCATGCTTTTCACATCGTTTGGTAGAAATCCATGTGCGCGTTCTGCCAAAAGCACCATTTGCATGCATATCGTGTAGTTTTGCAGAAAACTGCGTCCGCGTCTACCAAAAGATGCATGTGCATGCTTAAAACGCGTTTTGGCACAAATCCATGTGCGGGTGCTAAAAAGAGCAGCATCGGCATGCTTTTCGCGTCGTTTGGTAGAAATCCACGTGCGCGTTCTGCCAAAAGCACCATTTGCATGCATATCGTGTGGTTTTGCAG
Organism: Dermacentor variabilis; assembly: GCF_050947875.1. Taxonomy (NCBI): domain Eukaryota; kingdom Metazoa; phylum Arthropoda; class Arachnida; order Ixodida; family Ixodidae; genus Dermacentor; species Dermacentor variabilis. Next base: position 41,414 of record NW_027460834.1, read on the forward strand.
AAAACTGCGTCCGCGTCTACCAAAAGATGCATATGCATGCTTAACACGCGTTTTGGCACAAATCCATGTGCGGGTGCTAAAAAGAGCAGCATCAGCATGCTTTTCACGTCGTTTGGTAGAAATCCACGTGCGCGTTCTGCCAAAAGCACCATTTGCATGCATATCGTGTGGTTTTGCAGAAAACTGCGTCCGCGTCTACCAAAAGATGCATGTGCATGCTTAAAACGCGTTTTGGCACAAATCCATGCGCGGGTGCTAAAAAGAGCAGCATCGGCATGCTTTTCACGTCGTTTGGTAGAAATCCACGTGCGCGTTCTGCCAAAAGCACCATTTGCATGCATATCGTGTGGTTTTGCAGAAAACTGCGTCCGCGTCTACCAAAAGATGCATGTGCATGCTTAACACGCGTTTTGGCACAAATCCATGTGCGGGTGCTAAAAAGAGCAGCATCGGCATGCTTTTCACGTCGTTTGGTAGAAATCCACGCGCGCGTTCTTCCAAAAGCACCATTTGCATGTATATCGTGTGGTTTTGCCGAAAACTGCGTCCGCGTCTACCAAAAGATGCATGTGCATGCTTAAAACGCGTTTTGGCACAAATCCATGCGCGGGTGCTAAAAAGAGCAGCATCGGCATGCTTTTCACGTCGTTTGGTAGAAATCCACGTGCGCGTTCTGCCAAAAGCACCATTTGTATGCATATCGTGTGGTTTTGCAGAAAACTGCGTCCGCGTCTACCAAAAGATGCATGTGCATGCTTAACACGCCGGCACAAATCCATGTGCGGGTGCTAAAAAGTGCAGCATCGGCATGCTTTTCACGTCGTTTGGTAGAAGTCCACGTGCGCGTTCTGCCAAAAGCCCCATTTGCATGCATATCGTGTGGTTTTGCAGAAAACTGCGTCCGCGTCTACCAAAATATGCATGTGCATGCTTAAAACGCGTTTTGGCACAAATCCATGTGCGGGTGCTCAAAAGAGCAGCATCGGCATGCTTTTCACGTCGTTTCGTAGAAATCCACGTGCGCCTTCTGCCAAAAGCACCATTTGTATGCATATCGTGTGGTTTTGCAGAAAACTGCGTCCGCGTCTACCAAAAGATGCATGTGCATGTTTAAAACGCGTTTTGGCACAAATCCATGAGCGGGTGCTAAAAAAACCAGCATCGGCATGCTTTTCACATCGTTTGGTAGAAATCCATGTGCGCGTTCTGCCAAAAGCACCATTTGCATGCATATCGTGTAGTTTTGCAGAAAACTGCGTCCGCGTCTACCAAAAGATGCATGTGCATGCTTAAAACGCGTTTTGGCACAAATCCATGTGCGGGTGCTAAAAAGAGCAGCATCGGCATGCTTTTCACGTCGTTTGGTAGAAATCCACGTGCGCTTTCTGCCAAAAGTACCATTTGCATGCATATCGTGTGGTTCAGCAGAAAACTGCGTCCGCGTCTACCAAAAGATGCATGTGCATGCTTAAAACGCGTTTTGGCACAAATCCATGTGCGGGTGCTAAAAAGAGCAGCATCGGCATGCTTTTCACGTCGTTTGGTAGAAATCCACGTGCGCGTTCTGCCAAAAGCACCATTTGCATGCATATCGTGTGGTTTTGCAGAAAACTGCATCCGCGACTACCAAAAAATGCATGTGCATGCTTAAAACGCGTTTTGGCACAAATCCATGTGCGGGTGCTAAAAAGAGCAGCATCGGCATGCTTTTCACGTCGTTTGGTAGAAATCCACGGGCGCGTTCTGCCAAAAGCACCATTTGCATGCATATCGTGTGGTTTTGCAGAAAACAGCGTCCGCGTCTACCAAAAGATGCATGTGCATGCTTAAAACGCGTTTTGGCACAAATCCATGTGTGGGTGCTAAAAAGAGCAGCATCGGCATGCTTTTCACGTCGTTTGGTAGAAATCCACGTGCGCGTTCTGCAAAAGCACCATTTGCATGCATATCGTGTGGTTTTGCAGAAAACTGCGTCCGCGTCTACCAAAAGATGCATGTGCATGCTTAAAACGCGTTTTGGCACAAATCCATGTGCGGGTGCTAAAAAGAGCAGCATCGGCATGCTTTTCACGTCGTCTGGTAGAAATCCACAAGCGCGTTCTGCCAAAAGCACCATTTGCATGCATATCGTGTGGTTTTGCCGAAAACTGCGTCCGCGTGTACCAAAAGATGCATGTGCATGCTTAAAACGCGTTTTGGCACAAATCCATGTGCGGGTGCTAAAAAGAGCAGCATCGGCATGCTTTTCACGTCGTTTGGTAGAAATACACGTGCGCGTTCTGCCAAAAGCACCATTTGCATGCATATCGGGTGGTTTTGCAGAAAACTGCGTCCGCGTCTACCAAAATATGCATGTGCATGCTTAAAACGCGTTTTGGCACAAATCCATGTGCGGGTGCTAAAAAGAGCAGCATCGGCATGCTTTTCGCGTCGTTTCGTAGAAATCCACGTGCGCGTTCTGCCAAAGCACCATTTGTATGCATATCGTGTGGTTTTGCAGAAAACTGCGTCCGCGTCTACCAAAAGATGCATGTGCATGTTTACAACGCGTTTTGGCACAAATCCATGAGCGGGTGCTAAAAGAACCAGCATCGGCATGCTTTTCACATCGTTTGGTAGAAATCCATGTGCGCGTTCTGCCAAAAGCACCATTTGCATGCATATCGTGTAGTTTTGCAGAAAACTGCGTCCGCGTCTACCAAAAGATGCATGCGCATGCTTAAAACGCGTTTTGGCACAAATCCATGTGCCGGTGCTAAAAAGAGCAGCATCGGCATGCTTTTCACGTCGTTTGGTAGAAATCCACGTGCGCGTTCTGCCAAAAGCACCATTTGCATGCATATCGTGTGGTTTTGCAGAAAACTGCATCCGCGTCTACCAAAAGATGCATGTGCATGCTTAAAACGTGTTTTGGCACAAATCCATGTGCGGGTGCTAAAAAGAGCAGCATCGGCATGCTTTTCACGTCGTTTGGTAGAAATCCACGTGCGCGTTCTGCAAAAGCACCATTTGCATGCATATCGTGTGGTTTGCAGAAAACTGCGTCCGCGTCTACCAAAAGATATATGTGCATGCTTAAAACGCGTTTTGGCACAAATCCATGTGCGGGTGCTAAAAAGAGCAGCATCGGCATGCTTTTCACGTCGTTTGGTAGAAATCCACTTGCGCGTTCTGCCATAAGCACCATTTGCATGCATATCGTGTGGTTTTGCAGAAAACTGCGTCCGCGTCTACCAAAAGATGCATGTGCATGCTTAAAACGCGTTTTGGCACAAATCCATGTGCGGGTGCTAAAAAAACAAGCATCGGCATGCTTTTCACATCCTTTGGTAGAAATCCATGTGCGCGTTCTGCCAAAAGCACCATTTGCATGCATATCGTGTAGTTTTGCAGAAAACTGCGTCCGCGTCTACCAAAAGATGCATGTGCATGCTTAAAACGCGTTTTGGCACAAATCCATGTGCGGGTGCTAAAAAGAGCAGCATCGGCATGCTTTTCGCGTCGTTTGGTAGAAATCCACGTGCGCGTTCTGCCAAAAGCACCATTTGCATGCATATCGTGTGGTTTTGCAGAAAACTGCGTCCGCGTCTACCAAAAGATGCATATGCATGCTTAACACGCGTTTTGGCACAAATCCATGTGCGGGTGCTAAAAAGAGCAGCATCAGCATGCTTTTCACGTCGTTTGGTAGAAATCCACGTGCGCGTTCTGCCAAAAGCACCATTTGCATGCATATGGTGTGGTTTTGCAGAAAACTGCGTCCGCGTCTACCAAAAGATGCATGTGCATGCTTAAAACGCGTTTTGGCACAAATCCATGTGCGGGTGCTAAAAAGAGCAGCATCGGCATGCTTTTCACGTCGTTTGGTAGAAATCCACGTGCGCGTTCTGCAAAAGCACCATTTGCATGCATATCGTGTGGTTTTGCAGAAAACTGCGTCCGCGTCTACCAAAAGATGCATGTGCATGCTTAAAACGCGTTTTGGCACAAATCCATGTGCGGGTGCTAAAAAGAGCAGCATCGGCATGCTTTTCACGTCGTCTGGTAGAAATCCACAAGCGCGTTCTGCCAAAAGCACCATTTGCATGCATATCGCGTGGTTTTGCCGAAAACTGCGTCCGCGTCTACCAAAAGATGCATGTGCATGCTTAAAACGCGTTTTGGCACAAATCCATGAGCGGGTGCTAAAAAGAGCAGCATCGGCATGCTTTTCACGTCGTTTGGTAGAAATCCACGTGCGCGTTCTGCCAAAAGCACCATTCGCGTGCATATCGTGCGGTTTTGCAGAAAACTGCGTCCGCGTCTACCAAAAGATGCATGTGCATGCTTAAAACGCGTTTTGGCACAAATCCATGTGCGGGTGCTAAAAAGAGCAGCATCGGCATGCTTTTCACTTCGTTTGGTAGAAATCCACGTGCGCGTTCTGCCAAAAGCACCATTTGCATGCATATCGTGTGGTTTTCCAGAAAACTGCGTCCGCGTCTACCAAAAGATGCATGTGCATGCTTAACACGCGTTTTGGCACAAATCCATGTGCGGGTGCTAAAAGAGCAGCATCGGCATGCTTTTCACGTCGCTTGGTAGAAATCCACGTGCGCGTTCTGCCAAAAGCACCATTTGCATGCATATCGTGTGGTTTTGCAGAAAACTGCGTCCGCGTCTTCCAAAAGATGCATGTGCATGCTTAACACGCGTTTTGGCACAAATCCATGTGCGGGTGCTAAAAAGAGCAGCATCGGCATGCTTTTCACGTCGTTTGGTAGAAATCCACGTGCGCGTTCTGCCAAAAGCACCATTTGCATGCATATCGTGTGGTTTTGCAGAAAACTGCATCCGCGTCTACCAAAAGATGCATGTGCATGCTTAAAACGTGTTTTGGCACAAATCCATGTGCGGGTGCTAAAAAGAGCAGCATCGGCATGCTTTTCACGTCGTTTGGTAGAAATCCACGTGCGCGTTCTGCAAAAGCACCATTTGCATGCATATCGTGTGGTTTTGCAGAAAACTGCGTCCGCGTCTACCAAAAGATATATGTGCATGCTTAAAACGCGTTTTGGCACAAATCCATGTGCGGGTGCTAAAAAGAGCAGCATCGGCATGCTTTTCACGTCGTTTGGTAGAAATCCACTTGCGCGTTCTGCCATAAGCACCATTTGCATGCATATCGTGTGGTTTTGCAGAAAACTGCGTCCGCGTTTACCAAAAGATGCATGTGCATGCTTAAAACGCGTTTTGGCACAAATCCATGTGCGGGTGCTAAAAAAACAAGCATCGGCATGCTTTTCGCATCGTTTGGTAGAAATCCATGTGCGCGTTCTGCCAAAAGCACCATTTGCATGCATATCGTGTAGTTTTGCAGAAAACTGCGTCCGCGTCTACCAAAAGATGCATGTGCATGCTTAAAACGCGTTTTGGCACAAATCCATGTGCGGGTGCTAAAAAGAGCAGCATCGGCATGCTTTTCGCGTCCTTTGGTAGAAATCCACGTGCGCGTTCTGCCAAAAGCACCATTTGCATGCATATCGTGTGGTTTTGCAGAAAACTGCGTCCGCGTCTACCAAAAGATGCATATGCATGCTTAACACGCGTTTTGGCACAAATCCATGTGCGGGTGCTAAAAAGAGCAGCATCAGCATGCTTTTCACGTCGTTTGGTAGAAATCCACGTGCGCGTTCTGCCAAAAGCACCATTTGCATGCATATCGTGTGGTTTTGCAGAAAACTGCGTCCGCGTCTACCAAAAGATGCATGTGCATGCTTAAAACGCGTTTTGGCACAAATCCATGTGCGGGTGCTAAAAAGAGCAGCATCGGCATGCTTTTCACGTCGTTTGGTAGAAATCCACGTGCGCGTTCTGCCAAAAGCACCATTTGCATGCATATCGTGTGGTTTTGCAGAAAACTGCGTCCGCGTCTACCAAAAGATGCATGTGCATGCTTAACACGCGTTTTGGCACAAATCCATGTGCGGGTGCTAAAAAGAGCAGCATCGGCATGCTTTTCACGTCGTTTGGTAGAAATCCACGCGCGCGTTCTTCCAAAAGCACCATTTGCATGTATATCGTGTGGTTTTGCCGAAAACTGCGTCCGCGTCTACCAAAAGATGCATATGCATGCTTAAAACGCGTTTTGGCACAAATCCATGAGCGGGTGATCAAAAGAGCAGCATCGGCATGCTTTTCACGTCGTTTGGTAGAAATCCACGTGCGCGTTCTGCCAAAAGCACCATTCGCGTGCATATCGTGCGGTTTTGCAGAAAACTGCGTCCGCGTCTACCAAAAGATGCATGTGCATGCTTAAAACGCGTTTTGGCACAAATCCATGTGCGGGTGCTAAAAAGAGCAGCATCGGCATGCTTTTCACGTCGTTTCGTAGAAATCCACGTGCGCGTTCTGCCAAAAGCACCATTTGTATGCATATCGTGTGGTTTTGCAGAAAACTGCGTCCGCGTCTACCAAAAGATGCATGTGCATGCTTAACACGCCGGCACAAATCCATGTGCGGGTGCTAAAAAGTGCAGCATCGGCATGCTTTTCACGTCGTTTGGTAGAAGTCCACGTGCGCGTTCTGCCAAAAGCCCCATTTGCATGCATATCGTGTGGTTTTGCAGAAAACTGCGTCCGCGTCTACCAAAATATGCATGTGCATGCTTAAAACGCGTTTTGGCACAAATCCATGTGCGGGTGCTCAAAAGAGCAGCATCGGCATGCTTTTCACGTCGTTTCGTAGAAATCCACGTGCGCCTTCTGCCAAAAGCACCATTTGTATGCATATCGTGTGGTTTTGCAGAAAACTGCGTCCGCGTCTACCAAAAGATGCATGTGCATGTTTAAAACGCGTTTTGGCACAAATCCATGAGCGGGTGCTAAAAAAACCAGCATCGGCATGCTTTTCACATCGTTTGGTAGAAATCCATGTGCGCGTTCTGCCAAAAGCACCATTTGCATGCATATCGTGTAGTTTTGCAGAAAACTGCGTCCGCGTCTACCAAAAGATGCATGTGCATGCTTAAAACGCGTTTTGGCACAAATCCATGTGCGGGTGCTAAAAAGAGCAGCATCGGCATGCTTTTCACGTCGTTTGGTAGAAATCCACGTGCGCTTTCTGCCAAAAGTACCATTTGCATGCATATCGTGTGGTTCAGCAGAAAACTGCGTCCGCGTCTACCAAAAGATGCATGTGCATGCTTAAAACGCGTTTTGGCACAAATCCATGTGCGGGTGCTAAAAAGAGCAGCATCGGCATGCTTTTCACGTCGTTTGGTAGAAATCCACGTGCGCGTTCTGCCAAAAGCACCATTTGCATGCATATCGTGTGGTTTTGCAGAAAACTGCATCCGCGACTACCAAAAAATGCATGTGCATGCTTAAAACGCGTTTTGGCACAAATCCATGTGCGGGTGCTAAAAAGAGCAGCATCGGCATGCTTTTCACGTCGTTTGGTAGAAATCCACGTGCGCGTTCTGCCAAAAGCACCATTTGCATGCATATCGTGTGGTTTTGCAGAAAACAGCGTCCGCGTCTACCAAAAGATGCATGTGCATGCTTAAAACGCGTTTTGGCACAAATCCATGTGTGGGTGCTAAAAAGAGCAGCATCGGCATGCTTTTCACGTCGTTTGGTAGAAATCCACGTGCGCGTTCTGCAAAAGCACCATTTGCATGCATATCGTGTGGTTTTGCAGAAAACTGCGTCCGCGTCTACCAAAAGATGCATGTGCATGCTTAAAACGCGTTTTGGCACAAATCCATGTGCGGGTGCTAAAAAGAGCAGCATCGGCATGCTTTTCACGTCGTCTGGTAGAAATCCACAAGCGCGTTCTGCCAAAAGCACCATTTGCATGCATATCGTGTGGTTTTGCCGAAAACTGCGTCCGCGTGTACCAAAAGATGCATGTGCATGCTTAAAACGCGTTTTGGCACAAATCCATGTGCGGGTGCTAAAAAGAGCAGCATCGGCATGCTTTTCACGTCGTTTGGTAGAAATACACGTGCGCGTTCTGCCAAAAGCACCATTTGCATGCATATCGGGTGGTTTTGCAGAAAACTGCGTCCGCGTCTACCAAAATATGCATGTGCATGCTTAAAACGCGTTTTGGCACAAATCCATGTGCGGGTGCTAAAAAGAGCAGCATCGGCATGCTTTTCGCGTCGTTTCGTAGAAATCCACGTGCGCGTTCTGCCAAAGCACCATTTGTATGCATATCGTGTGGTTTTGCAGAAAACTGCGTCCGCGTCTACCAAAAGATGCATGTGCATGTTTACAACGCGTTTTGGCACAAATCCATGAGCGGGTGCTAAAAGAACCAGCATCGGCATGCTTTTCACATCGTTTGGTAGAAATCCATGTGCGCGTTCTGCCAAAAGCACCATTTGCATGCATATCGTGTAGTTTTGCAGAAAACTGCGTCCGCGTCTACCAAAAGATGCATGCGCATGCTTAAAACGCGTTTTGGCACAAATCCATGTGCGGGTGCTAAAAAGAGCAGCATCGGCATGCTTTTCACGTCGTTTGGTAGAAATCCACGTGCGCTTTCTGCCAAAAGTACCATTTGCATGCATATCGTGTGGTTTAGCAGAAAACTGCGTCGCGTCTACCAAAAGATGCATGTGCATGCTTAAAACGCGTTTTGGCACAAATCCATGTGCGGGTGCTAAAAAGAGCAGCATCGGCATGCTTTTCACGTCGTTTGGTAGAAATCCACGTGCGCGTTCTGCCAAAAGCACCATTTGCATGCATATCGTGTGGTTTTGCAGAAAACTGCATCCGCGACTACGAAAAAATGCATGTGCATGCTTAAAACGCGTTTTGGCACAAATCCATGTGCGGGTGCTAAAAAGAGCAGCATCGGCATGCTTTTCACGTCGTTTGGTAGAAATCCACGTGCGCGTTCTACCAAAAGCACCATTTGCATGCATATCGTGTGGTTTTGCAGAAAACAGCGTCTGCGTCTACCAAAAGATGCATGTGCATGCTTAAAACGCGTTTTGGCACAAATCCATGTGTGGGTGCTAAAAAGAGCAGCATCGGCATGCTTTTCACGTCGTTTGGTAGAAATCCACGTGCGCGTTCTGCAAAAGCACCATTTGCATGCATATCGTGCGGTTTTGCAGAAAACTGCGTCCGCGTCTACCAAAAGATGCATGTGCATGCTTAAAACGCGTTTTGGCACAAATCCATGTGCGGGTGCTAAAAAGAGCAGCATCGGCATGCTTTTCACGTCGTCTGGTAGAAATCCACAAGCGCGTTCTGCCAAAAGCACCATTTGCATGCATATCGTGTGGTTTTGCAGAAAACTGCGTCCGCGTCTACCAAAAGATGCATGTGCATGCTTAACACGCGTTTTGGCACAAATCCATGTGCGGGTGCTAAAAAGAGCAGCATCGGCATGCTTTTCACGTCGTTTGGTAGAAATCCACGTGCGCGTTCTGCCAAAAGCACCATTTGCATGCATATCGTGTGGTTTTGCAGAAAACTGCATCCGCGTCTACCAAAAGATGCATGTGCATGCTTAAAACGCGTTTTGGCACAAATCCATGTGCGTGTGCTAAAAAGAGCAGCATCGGCATGCTTTTCACGTCGTTTGGTAGAAATCCACGTGCGCGTTCTGCCAAAAGCACCATTCGCATGCATATCGTGTGGTTTTGCAGAAAAATGCGTCCGCGTCGACCAAAAGATGCATGTGCATGCTTAAAACGCGTTTTGGCACAAATCCATGTGCGGGTGCTAAAAAGAGCAGCATCGGCATGCTTTTCACGTCGTTTGGTAGAAATCCACGTGCGCGTTCTGCCAAAAGCACAATTTGCATGCATATCGTGTGGTTTTGCAGAAAACAGCGTCCGCGTCTACCAAAAGATGCATGTGCATGCTTAACACGCGTTTTGGCACAAATCCATGTGCGGGTGCTAAAAAGAGCAGCATCGGCATGCTTTTCACGTCGTTTGGTAGAAATCCACGTGCGCGTTCTGCCAAAAGCACCATTTGCATGCATATCGTGTGGTTTTGCAGAAAACTGCATCCGCGTCTACCAAAAGATGCATGTGCATGCTTAAAACGCGTTTTGGCACAAATCCATGTGCGTGTGCTAAAAAGAGCAGCATCGGCATGCTTTTCACGTCGTTTGGTAGAAATCCACGTGCGCGTTCTGCCAAAAGCACCATTCGCATGCATATCGTGTGGTTTTGCAGAAAAATGCGTCCGCGTCGACCAAAAGATGCATGTGCATGCTTAAAACGCGTTTTGGCACAAATCCATGTGCGGGTGCTAAAAAGAGCAGCATCGGCATGCTTTTCACGTCGTTTGGTAGAAATCCACGTGCGCGTTCTGCCAAAAGCACCATTTGCATGCATATCGTGTGGTTTTGCAGAAAACAGCGTCCGCGTCTACCAAAAGATGCATGTGCATGCTTAAAACGCGTTTTGGCACAAATCCATGTGCGGGTGCTAAAAAAACCAGCATCGGCATGCTTTTCACATCATTTGGTAGAAATCCACGTGCGCGTTCTGCCAAAAGCACCATTCGCATGCATATCGTGTGGTTTTGCAGAAAACTGCGTCCGCGTCTACCAAAATATGCATGTGCATGCTTAAAACGCGTTTTGGCACAAATCCATGTGCGGGTGCTAAAAAGAGCAGCATCGGCATGCCTTTCACGTCGTTTCGTAGAAATCCACGTGCGCGTTCTGCCAAAAGCACCATTTGTATGCATATCGTGTGGTTTTGCAGAAAACTGCGTCCGCGTCTACCAAAAGATGCATGTGCATGTTTAAAACGCGTTTTGGCACAAATCCATGAGCGGGTGCTAAAAAAACCAGCATCGGCATGCTTTTCACATCGTTTGGTAGAAATCCATGTGCGCGTTCTGCCAAAAGCACCATTCGCATGCATATCGTGTGGTTTTGCAGAAAAATGCGTCCGCGTCGACCAAAAGATGCATGTGCATGCTTAAAACGCGTTTTGGCACAAATCCATGTGCGGGTGCTAAAAAGAGCAGCATCGGCATGCTTTTCACGTCGTTTGGTAGAAATCCACGTGCGCGTTCTGCCAAAAGCACCATTTGCATGCATATCGTGTGGTTTTGCAGAAAACAGCGTCCGCGTCTACCAAAAGATGCATGTGCATGCTTAAAACGCGTTTTGGCACAAATCCATGTGCGGGTGCTAAAAAAACCAGCATCGGCATGCTTTTCACATCATTTGGTAGAAATCCACGTGCGCGTTCTGCCAAAAGCACCATTCGCATGCATATCGTGTGGTTTTGCAGAAAACTGCGTCCGCGTCTACCAAAATATGCATGTGCATGCTTAAAACGCGTTTTGGCACAAATCCATGTGCGGGTGCTAAAAAGAGCAGCATCGGCATGCTTTTCACGTCGTTTCGTAGAAATCCACGTGCGCGTTCTGCCAAAAGCACCATTTGTATGCATATCGTGTGGTTTTGCAGAAAACTGCGTCCGCGTCTACCAAAAGATGCATGTGCATGTTTAAAACGCGTTTTGGCACAAATCCATGAGCGGGTGCTAAAAAAACCAGCATCGGCATGCTTTTCACATCGTTTGGTAGAAATCCATGTGCGCGTTCTGCCAAAAGCACCATTTGCATGCTTATCGTGTAGTTTTGCAGAAAACTGCGTCCGCGTCTACCAAAAGATGCATGTGCATGCTTAAAACGCGTTTTGGCACAAATCCATGTGCGGGTGCTAAAAAGAGCAGCATCGGCATGCTTTTCACGTCGTTTGGTAGAAATCCACGTGCGCGTTCTGCCAAAAGTACCATTTGCATGCATATCGTGTGGTTTAGCAGAAAACTGCGTCCGCGTCTACCAAAAGATGCATGTGCATGCTTAAAACGCGTTTTGGCACAAATCCATGTGCGGGTGCTAAAAAGAGCAGCATCGGCATGCTTTTCACGTCGTTTGCTAGAAATCCACGTGCGCGTTCTGCCAAAAGCACCATTTGCATGCATATCGTGTGGTTTTGCAGAAAACTGCATCCGCGACTACCAAAAAATGCATGTGCATGCTTAAAACGCGTTTTGGCACAAATCCATGTGCGGGTGCTAAAAAGAGCAGCATCGGCATGCTTTTCACGTCGTTTGGTAGAAATCCACGTGCGCGTTCTGCCAAAAGCACCATTTGCATGCATATCGTGTGGTTTTGCAGAAAACAGCGTCTGCGTCTACCAAAAGATGCATGTGCATGCTTAAAACGCGTTTTGGCACAAATCCATGTGTGGGTGCTAAAAAGAGCAGCATCGGCATGCTTTTCACGTCGTTTGGTAGAAATCCACGTGCGCGTTCTGCAAAAGCACCATTTGCATGCATATCGTGTGGTTTTGCAGAAAACTGCGTCCGCGTCTACCAAAAGATGCATGTGCATGCTTAAAACGCGTTTTGGCACAAATCCATGTGCGGGTGCTAAAAAGAGCAGCATCGGCATGCTTTTCACGTCGTCTGGTAGAAATCCACAAGCGCGTTCTGCCAAAAGCACCATTTGCATGCATATCGTGTGGTTTTGCCGAAAACTGCGTCCGCGTCTACCAAAAGATGCATGTGCATGCTTAAAACGCGTTTTGGCACAAATCCATGAGCGGGTGCTAAAAAGAGCAGCATCGGCATGCTTTTCACGTCGTTTGGTAGAAATCCACGTGCGCGCTCTGCCAAAAGCACCATTCGCGTGCATATCGTGCGGTTTTGCAGAAAACTGCGTCCGCGTCTACCAAAAGATGCATGTGCATGCTTAAAACGCGTTTTGGCACAAATCCATGTGCGGGTGCTAAAAAGAGCAGCATCGGCATGCTTTTCACGTCGTTTGGTAGAAATCCACGTGCGCGTTCTGCCAAAAGCACCATTTGCATGCATATCGTGTGGTTTTGCAGAAAACTGCGTCCGCGTCTACCAAAAGATGCATGTGCATGCTTAACACGCGTTTTGGCACAAATCCATGTGCGGGTGCTAAAAAGAGCAGCATCGGCATGCTTTTCACGTCGTTTGGTAGAAATCCACGTGCGCGTTCTGCCAAAAGCACCATTTGCATGCACATCGTGTGGTTTTGCAGAAAACTGCGTCCGCGTCTACCAAAAGATGCATGTGCATGCTTAACACGCGTTTTGGCACAAATCCATGTGCGGCTGCTAAAAAGAGCAGCATCGGCATGCTTTTCACGTCGTTTGGTAGAAATCCACGTGCGCGTTCTGCCAAAAGCACCATTTGCATGCATATCGTGTGGTTTTGCAGAAAACTGCATCCGCGTCTACCAAAAGATGCATGTGCATGCTTAAAACGCGTTTTGGCACAAATCCATTTGCGTGTGCTAAAAAGAGCAGCATCGGCATGCTTTTCACGTCGTTTGGTAGAAATCGACGTGCGCGTTCTGCCAAAAGCATCATTCGCATGCATATCGTGTGGTTTTGCAGAAAAATGCGTCCGCGTCGACCAAAAGATGCATGTGCATGCTTAAAACGCGTTTTGGCACAAATCCATGTGCGGGTGCTAAAAAGAGCAGCATCGGCATGCTTTTCACGTCGTTTGGTAGAAATCCACGTGCGCGTTCTGCCAAAAGCACCATTTGCATGCATATCGTGTGGTTTTGAAGAAAACAGCGTCCGCGTCTACCAAAAGATGCATGTGCATGCTTAAAACGCGTTTTGGCACAAATCCAGTGTGCGGGTGCTAAAAAAACCAGCATCGGCATGCTTTTCACATCATTTGGTAGAAATCCATGTGCGCGTTCTGCCAAAAGCACCATTTGCATGCATATCGTGTAGTTTTGCAGAAAACTGCGTCCGCGTCTACAAAAAGATGCATGTGCATGCTTAAAACGCGTTTTGGCACAAATCCATGTGCGGGTGCTAAAAATAGCAGCATCGGCATGCTTTTCACGTCGTTTGGTAGAAATCCACGTGCGCGTTCTGCCAAAAGTACCATTTGCATGCATATCGTGTGGTTTAGCAGAAAACTGCGTCCGCGTCTACCAAAAGATGCATGTGCATGCTTAAAACGAGTTTTGGCACAAATCCATGTGCGGGTGCTAAAAAGAGCAGCATCGGCATGCTTTTCACGTCGTTTGGTAGAAATCCACGTGCGCATTCTGCCAAAAGCACCATTTGCATGCATATCGTGTGGTTTTGCAGAAAACTGCGTCCGCGTCTACCAAAAGATGCATGTGCATGCTTAAAACGCGTTTTGGCACAAATCCATGTGCGGGTGCTAAAAAGAGCAGCATCGGCATGCTTTTCACGTCGTTTGGTAGAAATCCACGTGCGCGTTCTGCCAAAAGCACCATTTGCATGCATATCGTGTGGTTTTGCAGAAAACAGCGTCCGCGTCTACCAAAAGATGCATGTGCATGCTTAAAACGCGTTTTGGCACAAATCCATGTGCGGGTGCTAAAAAGAGCAGCATCGGCATGCTTTTCACGTCGTTTGGTAGAAATCCACGTGCGCGTTCTGCAAAAGCACCATTTGCATGCATATCGTGTGGTTTTGCAGAAAACTGCGTCCGCGTCTACCAAAAGATGCATGTGCATGCTTAAAACGCGTTTTGGCACAAATCCATGTGCGGGTGCTAAAAAGAGCAGCATCGGCATGCTTTTCACGTCGTCTGGTAGAAATCCACAAGCGCGTTCTGCCAAAAGCACCATTTGCATGCATATCGTGTGGTTTTGCCGAAAACTGCGTCCGCGTCTACCAAAAGATGCATGTGCATGCTTAAAACGCGTTTTGGCACAAATCCATGAGCGGGTGCTAAAAAGAGCAGCATCGGCATGCTTTTCACGTCGTTTGGTAGAAATCCACGTGCGCGTTCTCCCAAAAGCACCATTCGCGCGCATATCGTGCGGTTTTGAAGAAAACTGCGTCCGCGTCTACCAAAAGATGCATGTGCATGCTTAAAACGCGTTTTGGCACAAATCCATGTGCGGGTGCTAAAAAGAGCAGCATCGGCATGCTTTTCACGTCGTTTGGTAGAAATCCACGTGCGCGTTCTGCCAAAAGCACCATTTGCATGCATATCGTGTGGTTTTGCAGAAAACTGCGTCCGCGTCTACCAAAAGATGCATGTGCATGCTTAACACGCGTTTTGGCACAAATCCATGTGCGGGTGCTAAAAAGAGCAGCATCGGCATGCTTTTCACGTCGTTTGGTAGAAATCCACGTGCGCGTTCTGCCAAAAGCACCATTTGCATGCATATCGTGTGGTTTTGCAGAAAACTGCGTCCGCGTCTTCCAAAAGATGCATGTGCATGCTTAACACGCGTTTTGGCACAAATCCATGTGCGGGTGCTAAAAAGAGCAGCATCGGCATGCTTTTCACCTCGTTTGGTAGAAATCCACGTGCGCGTTCTGCCAAAAGTACCATTTGCATGCATATCGTGTGGTTTTGCAGAAAACTGCATCCGCGTCTACCAAAAGATGCATGTCCATGCTTAAAACGCGTTTTGGCACAAATTCATGTGCGTGTGCTAAAAAGAGCAGCATCGGCATGCTTTTCACGTCGTTTGGTAGAAATCCACGTGCGCGTTCTGCCAAAAGCACCATTCGCATGCATATCGTGTGGTTTTGCAGAAAAATGCGTCCGCGTCTACCAAAAGATGCATGTGCATGCTTAAAACGTGTTTTGGCACAAATCCATGTGCGGGTGCTAAAAAGAGCAGCATCGGCATGCTTTTCACGTCGTTTGGTAGAAATCCACGTGCGCGTTCTGCCAAAAGCACCATTTGCATGCATATCGAGTGGTTTTGCAGAAAACAGCGTCCGCGTCTACCAAAAGATGCATGTGCATGCTTAAAACGCGTTTTGGCACAAATCCATGTGCGGGTGCTAAAAAGAGCAGCATCGGCATGCTTTTCACGTCGTTTGGTAGAAATCCACGTGCGCGTTCTGCAAAAGCACCATTTGCATGCATATCGTGTGGTTTTGCAGAAAACTGCGTCCGCGTCTACCAAAAGATGCATGTGCATGCTTAAAACGCGTTTTGGCACAAATCCATGTGCGGGTGCTAAAAAGAGCAGCATCGGCATGCTTTTCACGTCGTTTGGTAGAAATCCACCTGCAAGTTCTGCCAAAAGCACCATTTGCATGCATATCGTGCGGTTTTGCAGAAAACTGAGTCCGCGTCTACTAAAAGATGCATGTGCATGCTTAAAACGCGTTTTGGCACAAATCCATGTGCGGGTGCTAAAAAGAGCAGCATCGGCATGCTTTTCACGTCGTTTGGTAGAAATCCACGCGCGCGTTCTGCCAAAAGCACCATTTGCATGCATATCGTGTGGTTTTGCCGAAAACTGCGTCCGCGTTTACCAAAAGATGCATGTGCATGCTTAAAACGCGTTTTGGCACAAATCCATGAGCGGGTGCTAAAAAGAGCAGCATCGGCATGCTTTTCAGGTCGTTTGGTAGAAATCCACGTGCGCGTTCTACCAAAAGCACCATTCGCGTGCATATCGTGCGGTTTTGCAGAAAACTGCGTCCGCGTCTACCAAAAGATGCATGTGCATGCTTAACACGCCGGCACAAATCCATGTGCGGGTGCTAAAAAGTGCAGCATCGGCATGCTTTTCACGCCGTTTGGTAGAAATCCACGTGCGCGTTCTGCCAAAAGCCCCATTTGCATGCATATCGTGTGGTTTTGCAGAAAACTGCGTCCCCGTCTACCAAAAGATGCATGCGCATGCTTAACACGCGTTTTGGCACAAATTCATGTGCGGGTGCTAAAAAGTGCAGCATCGGCATGCTTTTCACGTCGTTTGGTAGAAATCCACGTACGCATTCTGCCAAAAGCCCCATTTGCATGCATATCGTGTGGTTTTGCAGAAAACTGCGTCCGCGTCTACCAAAATATGCATGTGCATGCTTAAAACGCGTTTTGGCACAAATCCATGTGCGGGTGCTAAAAAGAGCAGCATCGGCATGCTTTTCACGTCGTTTGGTAGAAATCCACGTGCGCGTTCTGCCAAAAGCACCATTTGCATGCATATCGTGTGGTTTTGCAGAAAACTGCGTCCGCGTCTACCAAAAGATGCATGTGCATGCTTAACACGCGTTTTGGCACAAATCCATGTGCGGGTGCTAAAAAGAGCAGCATCGGCATGCTTTTCACGTCGTTTGGTAGAAATCCACGTGCGCGTTCTGCCAAAAGCACCATTCGCATGCATATCGTGTGGTTTTGCAGAAAAATGCGTCCGCGTCTACCAAAAAATGCATGTGCATGCTTAAAACGCGTTTTGGCACAAATCCATGTGCGGGTGCTAAAAAGAGCAGCATCGGCATGCTTTTCACCTCGTTTGGTAGAAATCCACGTGCGCGTTCTGCCAAAAGCACCATTTGCATGCATATCGTGTGGTTTTGCAGAAAACAGCGTCCGCGTCTACCAAAAGATGCATGTGCATGCTTAAAACGCGTTTTGGCACAAATCCATGTGCGGGTGCTAAAAAGAGCAGCATCGGCATGCTTTTCACGTCGTTTGGTAGAAATCCACGTGCACGTTCTGCAAAAGCACCATTTGCATGCATATCGTGTGGTTTTGCAGAAAACTGCGTCCGCGTCTACCAAAAGATGCATGTGCATGCTTAAAACGCGTTTTGGCACAAATCCATGTGCGGGTGCTAAAAAGAGCAGCATCGGCATGCTTTTCACGTCGTTTGGTAGAAATCCACGTGCGCGTTCTTCCAAAAGCACCATTTGCATGCATATCGTGTGGTTTTGCAGAAAACTGCGTCCGCGTCTACCAAAAGATGCATGTGCATGCTTAACACGCGTTTTGGCACAAATCCATGTGCGGGTGCTAAAAAGAGCAGCATCGGCATGCTTTTCACGTCGTTTGGTAGAAATCCACGTGCGCGTTCTGCCAAAAGCACCATTTGCATGCATATCGTGTGGTTTTGCAGAAAACTGCATCCGCGTCTACCAAAAGATGCATGTGCATGCTTAATACGCGTTTTGGCACAAATCCATGTGCGGGTGCTAAAAAGAGCAGCATCGGCATGCTTTTCACGTCGTTTGGTAGAAATCCACGTGCGCGTTCTGCCAAAAGCACCATTTGCATGCATATCGTGTGGTTTTGCAGAAAACTGCATCCGCGACTACCAAAAAATGCATGTGCATGCTTAAAACGCGTTTTGGCACAAATCCATGTGCGGGTGCTAAAAAGAGCAGCATCGGCATGCTTTTCACGTCGTTTGGTAGAAATCCACGTGCGCGTTCTGCCAAAAGCACCATTTGCATGCATATCGTGTGGTTTTGCAGAAAACAGCGTCCGCGTCTACCAAAAGATGCATGTGCATGCTTAAAACGCGTTTTGGCACAAATCCATGTGCGGGTGCTAAAAAGAGCAGCATCGGCATGCTTTTCACGTCGTTTGGTAGAAATCCACGTGCGCGTTCTGCAAAAGCACCATTTGCATGCATATCGTGTGGTTTTGCAGAAAACTGCGTCCGCGTCTACCAAAAGATGCATGTGCATGCTTAAAACGCGTTTTGGCACAAATCCATGGGCGGGTGCTAAAAAGAGCAGCATCGGCATGCTTTTCATGTCGTCTGGTAGAAATCCACAAGCGCGTTCTGCCAAAAGCACCATTTGCATGCATATCGTGTGGTTTTGCCGAAAACTGCGTCCGCGTCTACCAAAAGATGCATGTGCATGCTTAAAACGCGTTTTGGCACAAATCCATGAGCGGGTGCTAAAAAGAGCAGCATCGGCATGCTTTTCAAGTCGTTTGGTAGAAATCCACGTGCGCGTTCTGCCAAAAGCACCACTCGCGTGCATATCGTGCGGTTTTGCAGAAAACTGCGTCCGCGTCTACCAAAAGATGCATGTGCATGCTTAAAACGCGTTTTGGCACAAATCCATGTGCGGGTGCTAAAAAGAGCAGCATCGGCATGCTTTTCACGTCGTTTGGTAGAAATCCACGTGCGCGTTCTGCCAAAAGCACCATTTGCATGCATATCGTGTGGTTTTGCAGAAAACTGCGTCCGCGTCTTCCAAAAGATGCATGTGCATGCTTAACACGCGTTTTGGCACAAATCCATGTGCGGGTGCTAAAAAGAGCAGCATCGGCATGCTTTTCACGTCGTTTGGTAGAAATCCACGTGCGCGTTCTGCCAAAAGCACCATTTGCATGCATATCGTGTGGTTTTGCAGAAAACTGCATCCGCGTCTACCAAAAGATGCATGTGCATGCTTAAAACGCGTTTGGGCACAAATCCATGTGCGTGTGCTAAAAAGAGCAGCATCGGCATGCTTTTCACGTCGTTTGGTAGAAATCCACGTGCGCGTTCTGCCAAAAGCACCATTCGCATGCATATCGTGTGGTTTTGCAGAAAAATGCGTCCGCGTCTACCAAAAGATGCATGTGCATGCTTAAAACGCGTTTTGGCACAAATCCATGTGCGGGTGCTAAAAAGAGCAGCATCGGCATGCTTTTCACGTCGTTTGGTAGAAATCCACGTGCGCGTTCTGCCAAAAGCACCATTTGCATGCATATCGAGTGGTTTTGCAGAAAACAGCGTCCGCGTCTACCAAAAGATGCATGTGCATGCTTAAAACGCGTTTTGGCACAAATCCATGTGCGGGTGCTAAAAAGAGCAGCATCGGCATGCTTTTCACGTCGTTTGGTAGAAATCCACGTGCGCGTTCTGCAAAAGCACCATTTGCATGCATATCCTGTGGTTTTGCAGAAAACTGCGTCCGCGTCTTCCAAAAGATGCATGTGCATGCTTAACACGCGTTTTGGCACAAATCCATGTGCGGGTGCTAAAAAGAGCAGCATCGGCATGCTTTTCACGTCGTTTGGTAGAAATCCACGTGCGCGTTCTGCCAAAAGCACCATTTGCATGCATATCGTGTGGTTTTGCAGAAAACTGCGTCCGCGTCTTCCAAAAGGTACATGTGCATGCTTAACACGCGTTTTGGCACAAATCCATGTGCGGGTGCTAAAAAGAGCAGCATCGGCATGCTTTTCACGTCGTTTGGTAGAAATCCACGTGCGCGTTCTGCCAAAAGCACCATTTGCATGCATATCGTGTGGTTTTGCAGAAAACTGCATCCGCGTCTACCAAAAGATGCATGTGCATGCTTAAAACGCGTTTTGGCACAAATCCATGTGCGTTTGCTAAAAAGAGCAGCATCGGCATGCTTTTCACGTCGTTTGGTAGAAATCCACGTGCGCGTTCTGCCAAAAGCACCATTCGCATGCATATCGTGTGGTTTTGCAGAAAAATGCGTCCGCGTCTACCAAAAGATGCATGTGCATGCTTAAAACGCGTTTTGGCACAAATCCATGTGCGGGTGCTAAAAAGAGCAGCATCGGCATGCTTTTCACGTCGTTTGGTAGAAATCCACGTGCGCGTTCTGCCAAAAGCACCATTTGCATGCATATCGAGTGGTTTTGCAGAAAACAGCGTCCGCGTCTACCAAAAGATGCATGTGCATGCTTAAAACGCGTTTTGGCACAAATCCATGTGCGGGTGCTAAAAAGAGCAGCATCGGCATGCTTTTCACGTCGTTTGGTAGAAATCCACGTGCGCGTTCTGCAAAAGCACCATTTGCATGCATATCGTGTGGTTTTGCAGAAAACTGCGTCCGCGTCAACCAAAAGATGCATGTGCATGCTTAAAACGCGTTTTGGCACAAATCCATGTGCGGGTGCTAAAAAGAGCAGCATCGGCATGCTTTTCACGTCGTTTGGTAGAAATCCACCTGCGCGTTCTGCCAAAAGCACCATTTGCATGCATATCGTGCGGTTTTGCAGAAAACTGAGTCCGCGTCTACCAAAAGATGCATGTGCATGCTTAACACGCGTTTTGGCACAAAACCATGTGCGGGTGCTAAAAAGAGCAGCATCGGCATGCTTTTCACGTCGTTTGGTAGACATCCACGTGCGCGTTCTGCCAAAAGCACCATTCGCATGCATATCGTGTGGTTTTGCAGAAAAATGCGTCCGCGTCTACCAAAAGATGCATGTGCATGCTTAAAACGCGTTTTGGCACAAATCCATGTGCGGGTGCTAAAAAGAGCAGCATCGGCATGCTTTTCACGTCGTTTGGTAGAAATCCACGTGCGCGTTCTGCAAAAGCACCATTTGCATGCATATCGTGTGGTTTTGCAGAAAACTGCGTCCGCGTCTTCCAAAAGATGCATGTGCATGCTTAACACGCGTTTTGGCACAAATCCATGTGCGGGTGCTAAAAAGAGCAGCATCGGCATGCTTTTCACGTCGTTTGGTAGAAATCCACGTGCGCGTTCTGCCAAAAGCACCATTTGCATGCATATCGTGTGGTTTTGCAGAAAACTGCGTCCGCGTCTTCCAAAAGATGCATGTGCATGCTTAACACGCGTTTTGGCACAAATCCATGTGCGGGTGCTAAAAAGAGCAGCATCGGCATGCTTTTCACGTCGTTTGGTAGAAATCCACGTGCGCGTTCTGCCAAAAGCACCATTTGCATGCATATCGTGTGGTTTTGCAGAAAACTGCATCCGCGTCTACCAAAAGATGCATGTGCATGCTTAAAACGCGTTTTGGCACAAATCCATGTGCGTGTGCTAAAAAGAGCAGCATCGGCATGCTTTTCACGTCGTTTGGTAGAAATCCACGTGCGCGTTCTGCCAAAAGCACCATTCGCATGCATATCGTGTGGTTTTGCAGAAAAATGCGTCCGCGTCTACCAAAAGATGCATGTGCATGCTTAAAACGCGTTTTGGTACAAATCCATGTGCGGGTGCTAAAAAGAGCAGCATCGGCATGCTTTTCACGTCGTTTGGTAGAAATCCACGCGCGCGTTCTGCCAAAAGCGCCATTTGCATGCATATCGTGTGGTCTTGCCGAAAACTGCGTCCGCGCCTACCAAAAGATGCATGTGCATGCTTAAAACGCGTTTTGGCACAAATCCATGAGCGGGTGCTAAAAAGAGCAGCATCGGCATGCTTTTCACGTCGTTTGGTAGAAATCCACGTGCGCGTTCTGCCAAAAGCACCATTCGCGTGCATATCGTGCGGTTTTGCAGAAAACTGCGTCCGCGTCTACCAAAAGATGCATGTGCATGCTTAAAACGCGTTTTGGCACAAATCCATGTGCGGGTGCTAAAAAGAGCAGCATCGGCATGCTTTTCACGTCGTTTCGTAGAAATCCACGTGCGCGTTCTGCCAAAAGCACCATTTGCATGCATATCGTGTGGTTTTGCAGAAAACTGCGTCCGCGTCTTCCAAAAGATGCATGTGCGTGCTTAACACGCGTTTTGGCACAAATCCATGTGCGGGTGCTAAAAAGAGCAGCATCGGCATGCTTTTCACGTCGTTTGGTAGAAATCCACGTGCGCGTTCTGCCAAAAGCACCATTTGCATGCATATCGTGTGGTTTTGCAGAAAACTGCATCCGCGTCTACCAAAAGATGCATGTGCATGCTTAAAACGCGTTTTGGCACAAATCCATGTGCGTGTGCTAAAAAGAGCAGCATCGGCATGCTTTTCACGTCGTTTGGTAGAAATCCACGTGCGCGTTCTGCCAAAAGCACCATTCGCATGCATATCGTGTGGTTTTGCAGAAAAATGCGTCCGCGTCTACCAAAAGATGCATGTGCATGCTTAAAACGCGTTTTGGCACAAATCCATGTGCGGGTGCTAAAAAGAGCAGCATCGGCATGCTTTTCACGTCGTTTGGTAGAAATCCACGTGCGCGTTCTGCCAAAAGCACCATTTGCATGCATATCGAGTGGTTTTGCAGAAAACAGCGTCCGCGTCTACCAAAAGATGCATGTGCATGCTTAAAACGCGTTTTGGCACAAATCCATGTGCGGGTGCTAAAAAGAGCAGCATCGGCATGCTTTTCACGTCGTTTGGTAGAAATCCACGTGCGCGTTCTGCAAAAGCACCATATGCATGCATATCGTGTGGTTTTGCAGAAAACTGCGTCCGCGTCTTCCAAAAGATGCATGTGCATGCTTAACACGCGTTTTGGCACAAATCCATGTGCGGGTGCTAAAAAGAGCAGCATCGGCATGCTTTTCACGTCGTTTGGTAGAAATCCACGTGCGCGTTCTGCCAAAAGCACCATTTGCATGCATATCGTGTGGTTTTGCAGAAAACTGCGTCCGCGTCTTCCAAAAGATGCATGTGCATGCTTAACACGCGTTTTGGCACAAATCCATGTGCGGGTGCTAAAAAGAGCAGCATCGGCATGCTTTTCACGTCGTTTGGTAGAAATCCACGTGCGCGTTCTGCCAAAAGCACCATTTGCATGCATATCGTGTGGTTTTGCAGAAAACTGCATCCGCGTCTACCAAAAGATGCATGTGCATGCTTAAAACGCGTTTTGGCACAAATCCATGTGCGTGTGCTAAAAAGAGCAGCATCGGCATGCTTTTCACGTCGTTTGGTAGAAATCCACGTGCGCGTTCTGCCAAAAGCACCATTCGCATGCATATCGTGTGGTTTTGCAGAAAAATGCGTCCGCGTCTACCAAAAGATGCATGTGCATGCTTAAAACGCGTTTTGGCACAAATCCATGTGCGGGTGCTAAAAAGAGCAGCATCGGCATGCTTTTCACGTCGTTTGGTAGAAATCCACGTGCGCGTTCTGCCAAAAGCACCATTTGCATGCATATCGAGTGGTTTTGCAGAAAACAGCGTCCGCGTCTACCAAAAGATGCATGTGCATGCTTAAAACGCGTTTTGGCACAAATCCATGTGCGGGTGCTAAAAAGAGCAGCATCGGCATGCTTTTCACGTCGTTTGGTAGACATCCACGTGCGCGTTCTGCCAAAAGCGCCATTTGCATGCATATCGTGTGGTTTTGCCGAAAACTGCGTCCGCGTCTATCAAAAGATGCATGTGCATGCTTAAAACGCGTTTTGGCACAAATCCATGAGCGGGTGCTAAAAAGAGCAGCATCGGCATGCTTTTCACGTCGTTTGGTAGAAATCCACGTGCGCGTTCTGCCAAAAGCACCATTCGCGTGCATATCGTGCGGTTTTGCAGAAAACTGCGTCCGCGTCTACCAAAAGATGCATGTGCATGCTTAAAAACGCGTTTTGGCACAAATCCATGTGCGGGTGCTAAAAAGAGCAGCATCGGCATGCTTTTCACGTCGTTTCGTAGAAATCCACGTGCGCGTTCTGCCAAAAGCACCATTTGTATGCATATCGTGTGGTTTTGCAGAAAACTGCGTCCGCGTCTACCAAAAGATGCATGTGCATGCTTAACACGCCGGCACAAATCCATGTGCGGGTGCTAAAAAGTGCAGCATCGGCATGCTTTTCACGTCGTTTGGTAGAAATCCACGTGCGCGTTCTGCCAAAAGCCCCATTTGCATGCATATCGTATGGTTTTGCAGAAAACTGCGTCCCCGTCTACCAAAAGATGCATGTGCATGCTTAACACGCGTTTTGGCACAAATTCATGTGCGGGTGCTAAAAAGTGCAGCATCGGCATGCTTTTCACGTCGTTTGGTGGAAATCCACGTACGCGTTCTGCCAAAAGCCCCATTTGCATGCATATCGTGTGGTTTTGCAGAAAACTGCGTCCGCGTCTACCAAAATATGCATGTGCATGCTTAAAACGCGTTTTGGAACAAATCCATGTGCGGGTGCTAAAAAAACCAGCATCGGCATGCTTTTCACGTCGTTTGGTAGAAATCCACGTGCGCGTTCTGCCAAAAGCGCCATTTGCATGCATATCGTGTGGTTTTGCAGAAAACTGCGTCCGCGTCTACCAAAAGATGCATGTGCATGCTTAAAACGCGTTTTGGCACAAATCCATGTGCGGGTGCTAAAAAGAGCAGCATCGGCATGCTTTTCACGTCGTTTGGTAGAAATCCACGTGCGCGTTCTGCCAAAAGCACCATTTGCATGCATATCGTGCGGTTTTGCAGAAAACTGCGTCCGCGTCTACCAAAAGATGCATGTGCATGCTTAAAACGCGTTTTGGGACAAATCCATGTGCGGGTGCTAAAAAGAGCAGCATCGGCATGCTTCTCACGTCGTTTGGTAGAAATCCACGTGCGCGTTCTGGCAAAAGCACCATTTGCATGCATATCGTGTGGTTTTGCAGAAAACTGCGTCCGCGTCTACCAAAAGATGCATGTGCATGCTTAAAACGCGTTTTGGCACAAATCCATGTGCGGGTGCTAAAAAGAGCAGCATCGGCATGCTTTTCACGTCGTTTGGTAGAAATCCACCTGCGCGTTCTACCAAAAGCACCATTTGCATGCATATCGTGCGGTTTTGCAGAAAACTGCGTCCGCGTCTACCAAAAGATGCATGTGCATGCTTAAAACGCGTTTTGGCACAAATCCATGTGCGGGTGCTAAAAAGAGCAGCATCGGCATGCTTTTCACGTCGTTTGGTAGAAATCCACGCGCGCGTTCTGCCAAACGCACCATTTGCATGCATATCGTGTGGTTTTTCCGAAAACTGCGTCCGCGTCTACCAAAAGATACATGTGCATGCTTAAAACGCGTTTTGGCACAAATCCATGTGCGGGTGCTAAAAAGAGCAGCATCGGCATGCTTTTCACGTCGTTTGGTAGAAATCCACGTGCGCGTTCTGCCAAAAGCACCGTTTGCATGCATATCGTGTGGTTTTGCAGAAAACTGCGTCCGCGTCTACCAAAAGATGCATGTGCATGCTTAACACGCGTTTTGGCACAAATCCATGTGCGGGTGCTAAAAAGAGCAGCATCGGTATGCTTTTCACGTCGTTTGGTAGAAATCCACGTGCGCGTTCTTCCAAAAGCACCATTTGCATGCATATCGTGTGGTTTTGCAGAAAACTGCATCCGCGTCTACCAAAAGATGCATGTGCATGCTTAAAACGCGTTTTGGCACAAATCCATGTGCGGTTGCTAAAAAGAGCAGCATCGGCATGCTTTTCACGTCGTTTGGTAGAAATCCACGTGCGCGTTCTGCCAGAAGCACCATTCGCATGCATATCGTGTTGTGTTGCAGAAAACTGCGTCCGTGTCTACCAAAAGATGCATGTGCATGCTTAAAACGCGTTTTGGCACAAATCCATGTGCGGGTGCTAAAAAGAGCAGCATCGGCATGCTTTTCACGTCGTTTGGCAGAAATCCACGCGCGCGTTCTGCCAATAGCACCATTTGCATGCATATCGTGCCGTTTTGCAGAAAACTGCGTCCGCGTCTACCAAAAGATGCATGTGCATGCTTAAAACGCGTTTTGGGACAAATCCATGTGCGGGTGCTAAAAAGAGCAGCATCGGCATGCTTTTCACGTCGTTTGGTAGACATCCCCGTGCGCGTTCTGCCAAGAGCACCATTCGCGTGCATATCGTGTGGCTTTGCAGAAAACTGCGTCCGCGTCTACCAAAAGATGCATGTGCATGCTTAAAACCGTTTTGGCACAAATCCATGTGCGGGTGCTAAAAAGAGCAGCATCGGCATGCTTTTCACGTCGTTTGGTAGAAATCCACGTGCGCGTTCTACCAAAAGCACCATTTGCATGCATATCGTGTGGTTTTGCAGAAAACAGCGTCCGCGTCTACCAAAAGATGCATGCGCATGCTTAAAACGCGTTTTGGCACAAATTCATGTGCGGGTGCTAAAAAGAGCAGCAACGGCATGCCTTTGACGTCGTTTGGTAGAAATCCACGTGCGCGTTCTGCCAAAAGCACCATTTGCATGCATATCGTGTGGTTTTGCAGAAAACTGCGTCTGCGTCTACCAAAAGATGCGTGTGCATGCTTAAAACGCGTTTTGGCACAAATTCATGTGCGGGTGCTAAAAAGAGCAGCATCGGCATGCTTTTCACGTCGTTTGGCAGAAATCCACGCGCGCGTTCTGCCAATAGCACCATTTGCATGCATATCGTGCCGTTTTGCAGAAAACTGCGTCCGCGTCTACCAAAAGATCCATGTGCATGCTTAAAACGCGTTTTGGCACAAATCCATGTGCGGGTGCTAAAAAGAGCAGCATCGGCATGCTTCTCACGTCGTTTGGTAGAAATCCACGTGCGCGTTCTGCCAAAAGCACCATTTGCATGCATATCGTGTGGTTTTGCAGAAAACTGCGTCCGCGTCTACCAAAAGATGCATGTGCATGCTTAAAACGCGTTTTGGCACAAATCCATGTGCGGGTGCTAAAAAGAGCAGCATCGGCATGCTTTTCACGTCGTTTGGTAGAAATCCACCTGCGCGTTCTGCCAAAAGCACCATTTGCATGCATATCGTGCGGCTTTGCAGAAAACTGCGTCCGCGTCTACCAAAAGATGCATGTGCATGCTTAAAACGCGTTTTGGCACAAATCCATGTGCGGGTGCTAAAAAGAGCAGCATCGGCATGCTTTTCACGTCGTTTGGTAGAAATCCACGTGCGCGTTCTGCCAAAAGCACTACTTGCATGCATATCGTGTGGTTTTGCAGAAAACTGCGTCCGCGTCTACCAAAAGATGCATGTGCATGCTTAAAACGCGTTTTGGCACAAATCCATGTGCGGGTGCTAAAAAGAGCAGCATCGGCATGCTTTTCACGTCGTTTGGTAGAAATCCACCTGCGCGTTCTGCCAAAAGCACCGTTTGCATGCATATCGTGTGGTTTTGCAGAAAACTGCGTCCGCGTCTACCAAAAGATGCATGTGCATGCTTAAAACGCGTTTTGGCCAAATCCATGTGCGGGTGCTAAAAAGAGCAGCATCGGCATGCTTTTCACGTCGTTTGGTAGAAATCCACGTGCGCGTTCTGCCAAAAGCACCATTCGCATGCATATCGTGTGGTTTTGCAGAAAACCGCGTCCGCGTCTACCAAAAGATGCATGTTCATGCTTAAAACGCGTTTTGGCACAAATCCATGTGCGGGTGCTAAAAAGAGCAGCATCGGCATGCTTTTCACGTCGTTTGGTAGAAATCCACGCGCGCGTTCTGCCAATAGCACCATTTGCATGCATATCGTGCGGTTTTGCAGAAAACTGAGTCCGCGTCTACCAAAAGATGCATGTGCATGCTTAAAACGCGTTTTGGCACAAATCCATGTGCGGGTGCTAAAAAGAGCAGCATCGGCATGCTTTTCACGTCGTTTGGTAGAAATCCACGTGCGCGTTATGCCAAAAGCACCATTCGCGTGCATTTCGTGTGGCTTTGCAGAAAACTGCGTCCGCGTCTACCAAAAGATGCATGTGCATGCTTAAAACCGTATTGGCACAAATCCATGTGCGGGTGCTAAAAAGAGCAGCATCGGCATGCTTTTCACGTCGTTTGGTAGAAATCCACGTGCGCGTTCTACCAAAAGCACCATTTGCATGCATATCGTGTGGTTTTGCAGAAAACTGCGTCCGCGTCTACCAAAAGATGCATGTGCATGCTTAAAACGCGTTTTGGCACAAATTCATGTGCGGGTGCTAAAAAGAGCAGCAACGGCATGCTTTTCACGTCGTTTGGTAGAAATCCACGTGCGCGTTCTGCCAAAAGCACCATTTGCAGGCATATCGTGTGGTTTTGCAGAAAACTGCGTCTGCGTCTACCAAAAGATGCATGTGCATGCTTAAAACGCGTTTTGGCACAAATTCATGTGCGGGTGCTAAAAAGAGCAGCATGGGCATGCTTTTCACGTCGTTTGGTAGAAATCCACGTGCGCGTTCTGCCAAAAGCACCATTTGCATGCATATCGTGTGGTTTTGCAGAAAACTGCGTCCGCGTCAACCAAAAGATGCATGTGCATGCTTAAAACGCGTTTTGGCACAAATCCTTGTGCGGTTGCTAAAAAGAGCAGCATCGGCATGCTTATCACGTCGTTTGGTAGAAATCCACGTGCGCGTTCTGCCAAAAGCACCATTTGCATGCATATCGTGTGGTTTTGCAGAAAACTGCGTCCGCGTCTACCAAAAGATGCATGTGCATGCTTAAAACGCGTTTTGGCACAAATCTATGTGCGGGTGCTAAAAAGAGCAGCATCGGCATGCTTTTCACGTCGTTTGGTAGAAATCCGCGTGCGCCTTCTGCCAAAAGCACCATTTGCATGCATATCGTGTGGTTTTGCAGAAAACTGCGTCTGCGTCTACCAAAAGATGCATGTGCATGCTTAAAACGCGTTTTGGCACAAATTCATGTGCGGGTGCTAAAAAGAGCAGCATGGGCATGCTTTTCACGTCGTTTGGTAGAAATCCGCGTGCGCCTTCTGCCAAAAGCACCATTTGCATGCATATCGTGTGGTTTTGCAGAAAACTGCGTCCGCGTCTACCAAAAGATGCATGTGCATGCTTAAAACGCGTTTTGGCACAAATCCATGTGCGGGTGCTAAAAAGAGCAGCATCGGCATGCTTTTCACGTCGTCTGGTAGAAATCCACAAGCGCGTTCTGCCAAAAGCACCATTTGCATGCATATCGTGTGGTTTTGCAGAAAACTGCGTCCGCGTCTACCAAAAGATGCATGTGCATGCTTAACACGCGTTTTGGCACAAATCCATGTGCGGGTGCTAAAAAGAGCAGCATCGGCATGCTTTTCACGTCGTTTGGTAGAAATCCACGTGCGCGTTCTGCCAAAAGCACCATTTGCATGCATATCGTGTGGTTTTGCAGAAAACTGCGTCCGCGTCTACCAAAAGATGCATGTGCATGCTTAACACGCGTTTTGGCACAAATCCATGTGCGGGTGCTAAAAAGAGCAGCATCGGCATGCTTTTCACGTCGTTTGGTAGAAATCCACGTGCGCGTTCTGCCAAAAGCACCATTTGCATGCATATCGTGTGGTTTTGCAGAAAACTGCATCCGCGTCTACCAAAAGATGCATGTGCATGCTTAAAACGCGTTTTGGCACAAATCCATGTGCGTGTGCTAAAAAGAGCAGCATCGGCATGCTTTTCACGTCGTTTGGTAGAAATCCACGTGCGCGTTCTGCCAAAAGCACCGTTCGCATGCATATCGTGTGGTTTTGCAGAAAAATGCGTCCGCGTCGACCAAAAGATGCATGTGCATGCTTAAAACGCGTTTTGGCACAAATCCATGTGCGGGTGCTAAAAAGAGCAGCATCGGCATGCTTTTCACGTCGTTTGGTAGAAATCCACGTGCGCGTTCTGCCAAAAGCACCATTTGCATGCATATCGTGTGGTTTTGCAGAAAACAGCGTCCGCGTCTACCAAAAGATGCATGTGCATGCTTAAAACGCGTTTTGGCACAAATCCATGTGCGGGCGCTAAAAAAACCAGCATCGGCATGCTTTTCACATCATTTGGTAGAAATCCACGTGCGCGTTCTGCCAAAAGCACCATTCGCATGCATATCGTGTGGTTTTGCAGAAAACTGCGTCCGCGTCTACCAAAATATGCATGTTCATGCTTAAAACGCGTTTTGGCACAAATCCATGTGCGGGTGCTAAAAAGAGCAGCATCGGCATGCTTTTCACGTCGTTTCGTAGAAATCCACGTGCGCGTTCTGCCAAAAGCACCATTTGTATGCATATCGTGTGGTTTTGCAGAAAACTGCGTCCGCGTCTACCAAAAGATGCATGTGCATGTTTAAAACGCGTTTTGGCACAAATCCATGAGCGGGTGCTAAAGAAACCAGCATCGGCATGCTTTTCACATCGTTTGGTAGAAATCCATGTGCGCGTTCTGCCAAAAGCACCATTTGCATGCTTATCGTGTAGTTTTGCAGAAAACTGCGTCCGCGTCTACCAAAAGATGCATGTGCATGCTTAAAACGCGTTTTGGCACAAATCCATGTGCGGGTGCTAAAAAGAGCAGCATCGGCATGCTTTTCACGTCGTTTGGTAGAAATCCACGTGCGCGTTCTGCCAAAAGCACCATTTGCATGCATATCGTGTGGTTTTGCAGAAAACTGCGTCCGCGTCTACCAAAAGATGCATGTGCATGCTTAAAACGCGTTTTGGCACAAATCTATGTGCGGGTGCTAAAAAGAGCAGCATGGGCATGCTTTTCACGTCGTTTGGTAGAAATCCACGTGCGCGTTCTGCCAAAAGCACCATTTGCATGCATATCGTGTGGTTTTGCAGAAAACTGCGTCCGCGTCAACCAAAAGATGCATGTGCATGCTTAAAACGCGTTTTGGCACAAATCCATGTGCGGGTGCTAAAAAGAGCAGCATCGGCATGCTTTTCACGTCGTTTGGTAGAAATCCACGTGCGCGTTCTACCAAAAGCACCATTTGCATGCATATCGTGTGGTTTTGCAGAAAACTGCGTCCGCGTCTACCAAAAGATGCATGTGCATGCTTAAAACGCGTTTTGGCACAAATTCATGTGCGGGTGCTAAAAAGAGCAGCAACGGCATGCTTTTCACGTCGTTTGGTAGAAATCCACGTGCGCGTTCTGCCAAAAGCACCATTTGCAGGCATATCGTGTGGTTTTGCAGAAAACTGCGTCTGCGTCTACCAAAAGATGCATGTGCATGCTTAAAACGCGTTTTGGCACAAATTCATGTGCGGGTGCTAAAAAGAGCAGCATGGGCATGCTTTTCACGTCGTTTGGTAGAAATCCACGTGCGCGTTCTGCCAAAAGCACCATTTGCATGCATATCGTGTGGTTTTGCAGAAAACTGCGTCCGCGTCAACCAAAAGATGCATGTGCATGCTTAAAACGCGTTTTGGCACAAATCCTTGTGCGGTTGCTAAAAAGAGCAGCATCGGCATGCTTATCACGTCGTTTGGTAGAAATCCACGTGCGCGTTCTGCCAAAAGCACCATTTGCATGCATATCGTGTGGTTTTGCAGAAAACTGCGTCCGCGTCTACCAAAAGATGCATGTGCATGCTTAAAACGCGTTTTGGCACAAATCTATGTGCGGGTGCTAAAAAGAGCAGCATCGGCATGCTTTTCACGTCGTTTGGTAGAAATCCGCGTGCGCCTTCTGCCAAAAGCACCATTTGCATGCATATCGTGTGGTTTTGCAGAAAACTGCGTCCGCGTCTACCAAAAGATGCATGTGCATGCTTAAAACGCGTTTTGGCACAAATCCATGTGCGGGTGCTAAAAAGAGCAGCATCGGCATGCTTTTCACGTCGTTTGGTAGACATCCACGTGCGCGTTCTGCAAAAGCACCATTTGCATGCATATCGTGTGGTTTTGCAGAAAACTGCGTCCGCGTCTACCAAAAGATGCATGTGCATGCTTAAAACGCGTTTTGGCACAAATCCATGTGCGGGTGCTAAAAAGAGCAGCATCGGCATGCTTTTCACGTCGTCTGGTAGAAATCCACAAGCGCGTTCTGCCAAAAGCACCATTTGCATGCATATCGTGTGGTTTTGCAGAAAACGGCGTCCGCGTCTACCAAAAGATGCATGTGCATGCTTAACACGCGTTTTGGCACAAATCCATGTGCGGGTGCTAAAAAGAGCAGCATCGGCATGCTTTTCACGTCGTTTGGTAGAAATCCACGTGCGCGTTCTGCCAAAAGCACCATTTGCATGCATATCGTGTGGTTTTGCAGAAAACTGCGTCCGCGTCTACCAAAAGATGCATGTGCATGCTTAACACGCGTTTTGGCACAAATCCATGTGCGGGTGCTAAAAAGAGCAGCATCGGCATGCTTTTCACGTCGTTTGGTAGAAATCCACGTGCGCGTTCTGCCAAAAGCACCATTTGCATGCATATCGTGTGGTTTTGCAGAAAACTGCATCCGCGTCTACCAAAAGATGCATGTGCATGCTTAAAACGCGTTTTGGCACAAATCCATGTGCGTGTGCTAAAAAGAGCAGCATCGGCATGCTTTTCACGTCGTTTGGTAGAAATCCACGTGCGCATTCTGCCAAAAGCACCATTCGCATGCATATCGTGTGGTTTTGCAGAAAAATGCGTCCGCGTCGACCAAAAGATGCATGTGCATGCTTAAAACGCGTTTTGGCACAAATCCATGTGCGGGTGCTAAAAAGAGCAGCATCGGCATGCTTTTCACGTCGTTTGGTAGAAATCCACGTGCGCGTTCTGCCAAAAGCACCATTTGCATGCATATCGTGTGGTTTTGCAGAAAACAGCGTCCGCGTCTACCAAAAGATGCATGTGCATGCTTAAAACGCGTTTTGGCACAAATCCATGTGCGGGTGCTAAAAAAACCAGCATCGGCATGCTTTTCACATCATTTGGTAGAAATCCACGTGCGCGTTCTGCCAAAAGCACCATTCGCATGCATATCGTGTGGTTTTGCAGAAAACTGCGTCCGCGTCTACCAAAATATGCATGTGCATGCTTAAAACGCGTTTTGGCACAAATCCATGTGCGGGTGCTAAAAAGAGCAGCATCGGCATGCTTTTCACGTCGTTTCGTAGAAATCCACGTGCGCGTTCTGCCAAAAGCACCATTTGTATGCATATCGTGTGGTTTTGCAGAAAACTGCGTCCGCGTCTACCAAAAGATGCATGTGCATGTTTAAAACGCGTTTTGGCACAAATCCATGAGCGGGTGCTAAAGAAACCAGCATCGGCATGCTTTTCACATCGTTTGGTAGAAATCCATGTGCGCGTTCTGCCAAAAGCACCATTTGCATGCTTATCGTGTAGTTTTGCAGAAAACTGCGTCCGCGTCTACCAAAAGATGCATGTGCATGCTTAAAACGCGTTTTGGCACAAATCCATGTGCGGGTGCTAAAAAGAGCAGCATCGGCATGCTTTTCACGTCGTTTGGTAGAAATCCACGTGCGCGTTCTGCCAAAAGTACCATTTGCATGCATATCGTGTGGTTTAGCAGAAAACTGCGTCCGCGTCTACCAAAAGATGCATGTGCATGCTTAAAACGCGTTTTGGCACAAATCCATGTGCGGGTGCTAAAAAGAGCAGCATCGGCATGCTTTTCACGTCGTTTGGTAGAAATCCACGTGCGCGTTCTGCCAAAAGCACCATTTGCATGCTTATCGTGTAGTTTTGCAGAAAACTGCGTCCGCGTCTACCAAAAGATGCATGTGCATGCTTAAAACGCGTTTTGGCACAAATCCATGTGCGTGTGCTAAAAAGAGCAGCATCGGCATGCTTTTCACGTCGTTTGGTAGAAATCCACGTGCGCGTTCTGCCAAAAGCACCATTCGCATGCATATCGTGTGGTTTTGCAGAAAAATGCGTCCGCGTCGACCAAAAGATGCATGTGCATGCTTAAAACGCGTTTTGGCACAAATCCATGTGCGGGTGCTAAAAAGAGCAGCATCGGCATGCTTTTCACGTCGTCTGGTAGAAATCCACGTGCGCGTTCTGCCAAAAGCACCATTTGCATGCATATCGTGTGGTTTTGCAGAAAACGGCGTCCGCGTCTACCAAAAGATGCATGTGCATGCTTAACACGCGTTTTGGCACAAATCCATGTGCGGGTGCTAAAAAGAGCAGCATCGGCATGCTTTTCACGTCGTTTGGTAGAAATCCACGTGCGCGTTCTGCCAAAAGCACCATTTGCATGCATATCGTGTGGTTTTGCAGAAAACTGCGTCCGCGTCTACCAAAAGATGCATGTGCATGCTTAACACGCGTTTTGGCACAAATCCATGTGCGGGTGCTAAAAAGAGCAGCATCGGCATGCTTTTCACGTCGTTTGGTAGAAATCCACGTGCGCGTTCTGCCAAAAGCACCATTTGCATGCATATCGTGTGGTTTTGCAGAAAACTGCATCCGCGTCTACCAAAAGATGCATGTGCATGCTTAAAACGCGTTTTGGCACAAATCCATGTGCGTGTGCTAAAAAGAGCAGCATCGGCATGCTTTTCACGTCGTTTGGTAGAAATCCACGTGCGCGTTCTGCCAAAAGCACCATTCGCATGCATATCGTGTGGTTTTGCAGAAAAATGCGTCCGCGTCGACCAAAAGATGCATGTGCATGCTTAAAACGCGTTTTGGCACAAATCCATGTGCGGGTGCTAAAAAGAGCAGCATCGGCATGCTTTTCACGTCGTTTGGTAGAAATCCACGTGCGCGTTCTGCCAAAAGCACCATTTGCATGCATATCGTGTGGTTTTGCAGAAAACAGCGTCCGCGTCTACCAAAAGATGCATGTGCATGCTTAAAACGCGTTTTGGCACAAATCCATGTGCGGGTGCTAAAAAAACCAGCATCGGCATGCTTTTCACATCATTTGGTAGAAATCCACGTGCGCGTTCTGCCAAAAGCACCATTCGCATGCATATCGTGTGGTTTTGCAGAAAACTGCGTCCGCGTCTACCAAAATATGCATGTGCATGCTTAAAACGCGTTTTGGCACAAATCCATGTGCGGGTGCTAAAAAGAGCAGCATCGGCATGCTTTTCACGTCGTTTCGTAGAAATCCACGTGCGCGTTCTGCCAAAAGCACCATTTGTATGCATATCGTGTGGTTTTGCAGAAAACTGCGTCCGCGTCTACCAAAAGATGCATGTGCATGTTTAAAACGCGTTTTGGCACAAATCCATGAGCGGGTGCTAAAGAAACCAGCATCGGCATGCTTTTCACATCGTTTGGTAGAAATCCATGTGCGCGTTCTGCCAAAAGCACCATTTGCATGCTTATCGTGTAGTTTTGCAGAAAACTGCGTCCGCGTCTACCAAAAGATGCATGTGCATGCTTAAAACGCGTTTTGGCACAAATCCATGTGCGGGTGCTAAAAAGAGCAGCATCGGCATGCTTTTCACGTCGTTTGGTAGAAATCCACGTGCGCGTTCTGCCAAAAGTACCATTTGCATGCATATCGTGTGGTTTAGCAGAAAACTGCGTCCGCGTCTACCAAAAGATGCATGTGCATGCTTAAAACGCGTTTTGGCACAAATCCATGTGCGGGTGCTAAAAAGAGCAGTATCGGCATGCTTTTCACGTCGTTTGGTGGAAATCCACGTGCGCGTTCTGCCAAAAGCACCATTTGCATGCATATCGTGTGGTTTTGCAGAAAAGTGCATCCGCGACTACCAAAAAATGCATGTGCATGCTTAAAACGCGTTTTGGCACAAATCCATGTGCGGGTGCTAAGAAGAGCAGCATCGGCATGCTTTTCACGTCGTTTGGTAGAAATCCACGTGCGCGTTCTGCCAAAAGCACCATTTGCATGCATATCGTGTGGTTTTGCAGAAAACAGCGTCCGCGTCTACCAAAAGATGCATGTGCATGCTTAAAACGCGTTTTGGCACAAATCCATGTGTGGGTGCTAAAAAGAGCAGCATCGGCATGCTTTTCACGTCGTTTGGTAGAAATCCACGTGCGCGTTCTGCAAAAGCACCATTTGCATGCATATCGTGTGGTTTTGCAGAAAACTGCGTCCGCGTCTACCAAAAGATGCATGTGCATGCTTAACACGCGTTTTGGCACAAATCCATGTGCGGGTGCTAAAAAGAGCAGCATCGGCATGCTTTTCACGTCGTTTGGTAGAAATCCACGTGCGCGTTCTGCCAAAAGCACCATTTGCATGCATATCGTGTGGTTTTGCAGAAAACTGCATCCGCGTCTACCAAAAGATGCAAGTGCATGCTTAAAACGCGTTTTGGCACAAATCCATGTGCGTGTGCTAAAAAGAGCAGCATCGGCATGCTTTTCACGTCGTTTGGTAGAAATCGACGTGCGCGTTCTGCCAAAAGCACCATTTACATGCATATCGTGTGGTTTTGCAGAAAACTGCATCCGCGTCTACCAAAAGATGCATGTGCATGCTTAAAACGCGTTTTGGCACAAATCCATGTGCGTGTGCTAAAAAGAGCAGCATCGGCATGCTTTTCACGTCGTTTGGTAGAAATCCACGTGCGCGTTCTGCCAAAAGCACCATTTGCATGCATATCGTGTGGTTTTGCAGAAAACTGCGTCCGCGTCTACCAAAAGATGCATGTGCATGCTTAACACGCGTTTTGGCGCAAATCCATGTGCGGGTGCTAAAAAGAGCAGCATCGGCATGCTTTTCACGTCGTTTGGTAGAAATCCACGTGCGCGTTCTTCCAAAAGCACCATTTGCATGCATATCGTGTGGTTTTGCAGAAAACTGCGTCCGCGTCTACCAAAAGATGCATGTGCATGCTTAACACGCGTTTTGGCACAAATCCATGTGCGGGTGCTAAAAAGAGCAGCATCGGCATGCTTTTCACATCGTTTGGTAGAAATCCACGTGCGCGTTCTGCCAAAAGCACCATTTGCATGCATATCGTGTGGTTTTGCAGAAAACTGCATCCGCGACTACCAAAAAATGCATGTGCATGCTTAAAACGCGTTTTGGCACAAATCCATGTGCGGGTGCTAAAAAGAGCAGGATCGGCATGCTTTTCACGTCGTTTGGTAGAAATCCACGTGCGCGTTCTGCCAAAAGCACCATTTGCATGCATATCGTGTGGTTTTGCAGAAAACAGCGTCCGCGTCTACCAAAAGATGCATGTGCATGCTTAAAACGCGTTTTGGCACAAATCCATGTGCGGGTGCTAAAAAGAGCAGCATCGGCATGCTTTTCACGTCGTTTGGTAGAAATCCACGTGCGCGTTCTGCAAAAGCACCATTTGCATGCATATCGTGTGGTTTTGCAGAAAACTGCGTCCGCGTCTACCAAAAGATGCATGTACATGCTTAAAACGCGTTTTGGCACAAATCCATGTGCGGGTGCTAAAAAGAGCAGCATCGGCATGCTTTTCACGTCGTCTGGTAGAAATCCACAAGCGCGTTCTGCCAAAAGCACCATTTGCATGCATATCGTGTGGTTTTGCCGAAAACTGCGTCCGCGTCTACCAAAAGATGCATGTGCATGCTTAAAACGCGTTTTGGCACAAATCCATGAGCGGGTGCTAAAAAGAGCAGCATCGGCATGCTTTTCACGTCGTTTGGTAGAAATCCACGTGCGCGTTCTCCCAAAAGCACCATTCGCGCGCATATCGTGCGGTTTTGAAGAAAACTGCGTCCGCGTCTACCAAAAGATGCATGTGCATGCTTAAAACGCGTTTTGGCACAAATCCATGTGCGGGTGCTAAAAAGAGCAGCATCGGCATGCTTTTCACGTCGTTTGGTAGAAATCCACGTGCGCGTTCTGCCAAAAGCACCATTTGCATGCATATCGTGTGGTTTTGCAGGAAACTGCGTCCGCGTCTACCAAAAGATGCATGTGCATGCTTAACACGCGTTTTGGCACAAATCCATGTGCGGGTGCTAAAAAGAGCAGCATCGGCATGCTTTTCACGTCGTTTTTTAGAAATCCACGTGCGCGTTCTGCCAAAAGCACCATTTGCATGCATATCGTGTGGTTTTGCAGAAAACTGCGTCCGCGTCTTCCAAAAGATGCATGTGCATGCTTAACACGCGTTTTGGCACAAATCCATGTGCGGGTGCTAAAAAGAGCAGCATCGGCATGCTTTTCACGTCGTTTGGTAGAAATCCACGTGCGCGTTCTGCCAAAAGTACCATTTGCATGCATATCGTGTGGTTTTGCAGAAAACTGCATCCGCGTCTACCAAAAGATGCATGTGCATGCTTAAAACGCGTTTTGGCACAAATTCATGTGCGTGTGCTAAAAAGAGCAGCATCGGCATGCTTTTCACGTCGTTTGGTAGAAATCCACGTGCGCGTTCTGCCAAAAGCACCATTCGCATGCATATCGTGTGGTTTTGCAGAAAAATGCGTCCGCGTCTACCAAAAGATGCATGTGCATGCTTAAAACGTGTTTTGGCACAAATCCATGTGCGGGTGCTAAAAAGAGCAGCATCGGCATGCTTTTCACGTCGTTTGGTAGAAATCCACGTGCGCGTTCTGCCAAAAGCACCATTTGCATGCATATCGAGTGGTTTTGCAGAAAACAGCGTCCGCGTCTACCAAAAGATGCATGTGCATGCTTAAAACGCGTTTTGGCACAAATCCATGTGCGGGTGCTAAAAAGAGCAGCATCGGCATGCTTTTCACGTCGTTTGGTAGAAATCCACGTGCGCGTTCTGCAAAAGCACCATTTGCATGCATATCGTGTGGTTTTGCAGAAAACTGCGTCCGCGTCTACCAAAAGATGCATGTGCATGCTTAAAACGCGTTTTGGCACAAATCCACGTGCGGGTGCTAAAAAGAGCAGCATCGGCATGCTTTTCACG
The DNA here is from genome assembly GCF_050947875.1 of Dermacentor variabilis. NCBI lineage: Eukaryota > Metazoa > Arthropoda > Arachnida > Ixodida > Ixodidae > Dermacentor > Dermacentor variabilis. Next base: position 80,324 of record NW_027460834.1, read on the forward strand.
TCGTTTGGTAGAAATCCACCTGCAAGTTCTGCCAAAAGCACCATTTGCATGCATATCGTGCGGTTTTGCAGAAAACTGAGTCCGCGTCTACTAAAAGATGCATGTGCATGCTTAAAACGCGTTTTGGCACAAATCCATGTGCGGGTGCTAAAAAGAGCAGCATCGGCATGCTTTTCACGTCGTTTGGTAGAAATCCACGCGCGCGTTCTGCCAAAAGCACCATTTGCATGCATATCGTGTGGTTTTGCCGAAAACTGCGTCCGCGTCTACCAAAAGATGCATGTGCATGCTTAAAACGCGTTTTGGCACAAATCCATGAGCGGGTGCTAAATAGAGCAGCATCGGCATGCTTTTCAGGTCGTTTGGTAGAAATCCACGTGCGCGTTCTACCAAAAGCACCATTCGCGTGCATATCGTGCGGTTTTGCAGAAAACTGCGTCCGCGTCTACCAAAAGATGCATGTGCATGCTTAAAACGCGTTTTGGCACAAATCCATGCGCGGGTGCTAAAAAGAGCAGCATCGGCATGCTTTTCACGTCGTTTCGTAGAAATCCACGTGCGCGTTCTGCCAAAAGCACCATTTGTATGCATATCGTGTGGTTTTGCAGAAAACTGCGTCCGCGTCTACCAAAAGATGCATGTGCATGCTTAACACGCCGGCACAAATCCATGTGCGGGTGCTAAAGAGTGCAGCATCGGCATGCTTTTCACGCCGTTTGGTAGAAATCCACGTGCGCGTTCTGCCAAAAGCCCCATTTGCATGCATATCGTGTGGTTTTGCAGAAAACTGCGTCCCCGTCTACCAAAAGATGCATGCGCATGCTTAACACGCGTTTTGGCACAAATTCATGTGCGGGTGCTAAAAAGTGCAGCATCGGCATGCTTTTCACGTCGTTTGGTAGAAATCCACGTACGCGTTCTGCCAAAAGCCCCATTTGCATGCATATCGTGTGGTTTTGCAGAAAACTGCGTCCGCGTCTACCAAAATATGCATGTGCATGCTTAAAACGCGTTTTGGCACAAATCCATGTGCGGGTGCTAAAAAGAGCAGCATCGGCATGCTTTTCACGTCGTTTGGTAGAAATCCACGTGCGCGTTCTGCCAAAAGCACCATTTGCATGCATATCGTGTGGTTTTGCAGAAAACTGCGTCCGCGTCTACCAAAAGATGCATGTGCATGCTTAACACGCGTTTTGGCACAAATCCATGTGCGGGTGCTAAAAAGAGCAGCATCGGCATGCTTTTCACGTCGTTTGGTAGAAATCCACGTGCGCGTTCTGCCAAAAGCACCATTTGCATGCATATCGTGTGGTTTTGCAGAAAACTGCGTCCGCGTCTTACAAAAGATGCATGTGCATGCTTAACACGCGTTTTGGCACAAATCCATGTGCGGGTGCTAAAAAGAGCAGCATCGGCATGCTTTTCACGTCGTTTGGTAGAAATCCACGTGCGCGTTCTGCCAAAAGCACCATTTGCGTGCATATCGTGTGGTTTTGCAGAAAACTGCATCCGCGTCTACCAAAAGATGCATGTGCATGCTTAAAACGCGTTTTGGCACAAATCCATGTGCGTGTGCTAAAAAGAGCAGCATCGGCATGCTTTTCACGTCGTTTGGTAGAAATCCACGTGCGCGTTCTGCCAAAAGCACCATTCGCATGCATATCGTGTGGTTTTGCAGAAAAATGCGTCCGCGTCTACCAAAAAATGCATGTGCATGCTTAAAACGCGTTTTGGCACAAATCCATGTGCGGGTGCTAAAAAGAGCAGCATCGGCATGCTTTTCACCTCGTTTGGTAGAAATCCACGTGCGCGTTCTGCCAAAAGCACCATTTGCATGCATATCGTGTGGTTTTGCAGAAAACAGCGTCCGCGTCTACCAAAAGATGCATGTGCATGCTTAAAACGCGTTTTGGCACAAATCCATGTGCGGGTGCTAAAAAGAGCAGCATCGGCATGCTTTTCACGTCGTTTGGTAGAAATCCACGTGCACGTTCTGCAAAAGCACCATTTGCATGCATATCGTGTGGTTTTGCAGAAAACTGCGTCCGCGTCTACCAAAAGATGCATGTGCATGCTTAAAACGCGTTTTGGCACAAATCCATGTGCGGGTGCTAAAAAGAGCAGCATCGGCATGCTTTTCACGTCGTTTGGTAGAAATCCACGTGCGCGTTCTTCCAAAAGCACCATTTGCATGCATATCGTCTGGTTTTGCAGAAAACTGCGTCCGCGTCAACCAAAAGATGCATGTGCATGCTTAACACGCGTTTTGGCACAAATCCATGTGCGGGTGCTAAAAAGAGCAGCATCGGCATGCTTTTCACGTCGTTTGGTAGAAATCCACGTGCGCGTTCTGCCAAAAGCACCATTTGCATGCATATCGTGTGGTTTTGCAGAAAACTGCATCCGCGTCTACCAAAAGATGCATGTGCATGCTTAATACGCGTTTTGGCACAAATCCATGTGCGGGTGCTAAAAAGAGCAGCATCGGCATGCTTTTCACGTCGTTTGGTAGAAATCCACGTGCGCGTTCTGCCAAAAGCACCATTTGCATGCATATCGTGTGGTTTTGCAGAAAACTGCATCCGCGACTACCAAAAAATGCATGTGCATGCTTAAAACGCGTTTTGGCACAAATCCATGTGCGGGTGCTAAAAAGAGCAGCATCGGCATGCTTTTCACGTCGTTTGGTAGAAATCCACGTGCGCGTTCTGCCAAAAGCACCATTTGCATGCATATCGTGTGGTTTTGCAGAAAACAGCGTCCGCGTCTACCAAAAGATGCATGTGCATGCTTAAAACGCGTTTTGGCACAAATCCATGTGCGGGTGCTAAAAAGAGCAGCATCGGCATGCTTTTCACGTCGTTTGGTAGAAATCCACGTGCGCGTTCTGCAAAAGCACCATTTGCATGCATATCGTGTGGTTTTGCAGAAAACTGCGTCCGCGTCTACCAAAAGATGCATGTGCATGCTTAAAACGCGTTTTGGCACAAATCCATGGGCGGGTGCTAAAAAGAGCAGCATCGGCATGCTTTTCATGTCGTCTGGTAGAAATCCACAAGCGCGTTCTGCCAAAAGCACCATTTGCATGCATATCGTGTGGTTTTGCCGAAAACTGCGTCCGCGTCTACCAAAAGATGCATGTGCATGCTTAAAACGCGTTTTGGCACAAATCCATGAGCGGGTGCTAAAAAGAGCAGCATCGGCATGCTTTTCACGTCGTTTGGTAGAAATCCACGTGCGCGTTCTGCCAAAAGCACCACTCGCGTGCATATCGTGCGGTTTTGCAGAAAACTGCGTCCGCGTCTACCAAAAGATGCATGTGCATGCTTAAAACGCGTTTTGGCACAAATCCATGTGCGGGTGCTAAAAAGAGCAGCATCGGCATGCTTTTCACGTCGTTTGGTAGAAATCCACGTGCGCGTTCTGCCAAAAGCACCATTTGCATGCATATCGTGTGGTTTTGCAGAAAACTGCGTCCGCGTCTTCCAAAAGATGCATGTGCATGCTTAACACGCGTTTTGGCACAAATCCATGTGCGGGTGCTAAAAAGAGCAGCATCGGCATGCTTTTCACGTCGTTTGGTAGAAATCCACGTGCGCGTTCTGCCAAAAGCACCATTTGCATGCATATCGTGTGGTTTTGCAGAAAACTGCATCCGCGTCTACCAAAAGATGCATGTGCATGCTTAAAACGCGTTTTGGCACAAATCCATGTGCGTGTGCTAAAAAGAGCAGCATCGGCATGCTTTTCACGTCGTTTGGTAGAAATCCACGTGCGCGTTCTGCCAAAAGCACCATTCGCATGCATATCGTGTGGTTTTGCAGAAAAATGCGTCCGCGTCTACCAAAAGATGCATGTGCATGCTTAAAACGCGTTTTGGCACAAATCCATGTGCGGGTGCTAAAAAGAGCAGCATCGGCATGCTTTTCACGTCGTTTGGTAGAAATCCACGTGCGCGTTCTGCAAAAGCACCATTTGCATGCATATCCTGTGGTTTTGCAGAAAACTGCGTCCCCGTCTACCAAAAGATGCATGCGCATGCTTAACACGCGTTTTGGCACAAATTCATGTGCGGGTGCTAAAAAGTGCAGCATCGGCATGCTTTTCACGTCGTTTGGTAGAAATCCACGTACGCATTCTGCCAAAAGCCCCATTTGCATGCATATCGTGTGGTTTTGCAGAAAACTGCGTCCGCGTCTACCAAAATATGCATGTGCATGCTTAAAACGCGTTTTGGCACAAATCCATGTGCGGGTGCTAAAAAGAGCAGCATCGGCATGCTTTTCACGTCGTTTGGTAGAAATCCACGTGCGCGTTCTGCCAAAAGCACCATTTGCATGCATATCGTGTGGTTTTGCAGAAAACTGCATCCGCGTCTACCAAAAGATGCATGTGCATGCTTAAAACGCGTTTTGGCACAAATCCATGTGCGTTTGCTAAAAAGAGCAGCATCGGCATGCTTTTCACGTCGTTTGGTAGAAATCCACGTGCGCGTTCTGCCAAAAGCACCATTCGCATGCATATCGTGTGGTTTTGCAGAAAAATGCGTCCGCGTCTACCAAAAGATGCATGTGCATGCTTAAAACGCGTTTTGGCACAAATCCATGTGCGGGTGCTAAAAAGAGCAGCATCGGCATGCTTTTCACGTCGTTTGGTAGAAATCCACGTGCGCGTTCTGCCAAAAGCACCATTTGCATGCATATCGAGTGGTTTTGCAGAAAACAGCGTCCGCGTCTACCAAAAGATGCATGTGCATGCTTAAAACGCGTTTTGGCACAAATCCATGTGCGGGTGCTGAAAAGAGCAGCATCGGCATGCTTTTCACGTCGTTTGGTAGAAATCCACGTGCGCGTTCTGCAAAAGCACCATTTGCATGCATATCGTGTGGTTTTGCAGAAAACTGCGTCCGCGTCTACCAAAAGACGCATGTGCATGCTTAAAACGCGTTTTGGCACAAATCCATGTGCGGGTGCTAAAAAGAGCAGCATCGGCATGCTTTTCACGTCGTTTGGTAGAAATCCACCTGCGCGTTCTGCCAAAAGCACCATTTGCATGCATATCGTGCGGTTTTGCAGAAAACTGAGTCCGCGTCTACCAAAAGATGCATGTGCATGCTTAAAACGCGTTTTGGCACAAATCCATGTGCGGGTGCTAAAAAGAGCAGCATCGGCATGCTTTTCACGTCGTTTGGTAGAAATCCACGTGCGCGTTCTGCCAAAAGCACCATTTGCATGCATATCGTGTGGTTTTGCAGAAAACAGCGTCCGCGTCTACCAAAAGATGCATGTGCATGCTTAAAACGCGTTTTGGCACAAATCCATGTGCGGGTGCTAAAAAGAGCAGCATCGGCATGCTTTTCACGTCGTTTGGTAGAAATCCACGTGCGCGTTCTGCAAAAGCACCATTTGCATGCATATCGTGTGGTTTTGCAGAAAACTGCGTCCGCGTCTACCAAAAGATGCATGTGCATGCTTAAAACGCGTTTTGGCACAAATCCATGGGCGGGTGCTAAAAAGAGCAGCATCGGCATGCTTTTCATGTCGTCTGGTAGAAATCCACAAGCGCGTTCTGCCAAAAGCACCATTTGCATGCATATCGTGTGGTTTTGCCGAAAACTGCGTCCGCGTCTACCAAAAGATGCATGTGCATGCTTAAAACGCGTTTTGGCCCAAATCCATGAGCGGGTGCTAAAAAGAGCAGCATCGGCATGCTTTTCACGTCGTTTGGTAGAAATCCACGTGCGCGTTCTGCCAAAAGCACCACTCGCGTGCATATCGTGCGGTTTTGCAGAAAACTGCGTCCGCGTCTACCAAAAGATGCATGTGCATGCTTAAAACGCGTTTTGGCACAAATCCATGTGCGGGTGCTAAAAAGAGCAGCATCGGCATGCTTTTCACGTCGTTTGGTAGAAATCCACGTGCGTGTTCTGCCAAAAGCACCATTTGCATGCATATCGTGTGGTTTTGCAGAAAACTGCGTCCGCGTCTTCCAAAAGATGCATGTGCATGCTTAACACGCGTTTTGGCACAAATCCATGTGCGGGTGCTAAAAAGAGCAGCATCGGCATGCTTTTCACGTCGTTTGGTAGAAATCCACGTGCGCGTTCTGCCAAAAGCACCATTTGCATGCATATCGTGTGGTTTTGCAGAAAACTGCATCCGCGTCTACCAAAATATGCATGTGCATGCTTAAAACGCGTTTTGGCACAAATCCATGTGCGTGTGCTAAAAAGAGCAGCATCGGCATGCTTTTCACGTCGTTTGGTAGAAATCCACGTGCGCGTTCTGCGAAAAGCACCATTCGCATGCATATCGTGTGGTTTTGCAGAAAAATGCGTCCGCGTCTACCAAAAGATGCATGTGCATGCTTAAAACGCGTTTTGGCACAAATCCATGTGAGGGTGCTAAAAAGAGCAGCATCGGCATGCTTTTCACGTCGTTTGGTAGAAATCCACGTGCGCGTTCTGCCAAAAGCACCATTTGCATGCATATCGAGTGGTTTTGCAGAAAACAGCGTCCGCGTCTACCACAAGATCCATGTGCATGCTTAAAACGCGTTTCGGCACAAATCCATGTGCGGGTGCTAAAAAGAGCAGCATCGGCATGCTTTTCACGTCGTTTGGTAGAAATCCACGTGCGCGTTCTGCAAAAGCACCATTTGCATGCATATCCTGTGGTTTTGCAGAAAACTGCGTCCGCGTCTTCCAAAAGATGCATGTGCATGCTTAACACGCGTTTTGGCACAAATCCATGTGCGGGTGCTAAAAAGAGCAGCATCGGCATGCTTTTCACGTCGTTTGGTAGAAATCCACGTGCGCGTTCTGCCAAAAGCACCATTTGCATGCATATCGTGTGGTTTTGCAGAAAACTGCGTCCGCGTCTTCCAAAAGATGCATGTGCATGCTTAACACGAGTTTTGGCACAAATCCATGTGCGGGTGCTAAAAAGAGCAGCATCGGCATGCTTTTCACGTCGTTTGGTAGAAATCCACGTGCGCGTTCTGCCAAAAGCACCATTTGCATGCATATCGTGTGGTTTTGCAGAAAACTGCATCCGCGTCTACCAAAAGATGCATGTGCATGCTTAAAACGCGTTTTGGCACAAATCCATGTGCGTTTGCTAAAAAGAGCAGCATCGGCATGCTTTTCACGTCGTTTGGTAGAAATCCACGTGCGCGTTCTGCCAAAAGCACCATTCGCATGCATATCGTGTGGTTTTGCAGAAAAATGCGTCCGTGTCTACCAAAAGATGCATGTGCATGCTTAAAACGCGTTTTGGCACAAATCCATGTGCGGGTGCTAAAAAGAGCAGCATCGGCATGCTTTTCACGTCGTTTGGTAGAAATCCACGTGCGCGTTCTGCCAAAAGCACCATTTGCATGCATATCGAGTGGTTTTGCAGAAAACAGCGTCCGCGTCTACCAAAAGATGCATGTGCATGCTTAAAACGCGTTTTGGCACAAATCCATGTGCGGGTGCTAAAAAGAGCAGCATTGGCATGCTTTTCACGTCGTTTGGTAGAAATCCACGTGCGCATTCTGCAAAAGCACCATTTGGATGCATATCGTGTGGTTTTGCAGAAAACTGCGTCCGCGTCTACCAAAAGATGCATGTGCATGCTTAAAACGCGTTTTGGCACAAATCCATGTGCGGGTGCTAAAAAGAGCAGCATCGGCATGCTTTTCACGTCGTTTGGTAGAAATCCACCTGCGCGTTCTGCCAAAAGCACCATTTGCATGCATATCGTGCGGTTTTGCAGAAAACTGAGTCCGCGTCTACCAAAAGATGCATGTGCATGCTTAAAACGCGTTTTGGCACAAATCCATGTGCGGGTGCTAAAAAGAGCAGCATCGGCATGCTTTTCACGTCGTTTGGTAGAAATCCACGCGCGCGTTCTGCCAAAAGCGCCATTTGCATGCATATCGTGTGGTTTTGCCGAAAACTGCGTCCGCGTCTTCCAAAAGATGCATGTGCATGCTTAAAACGCGTTTTGGCACAAATCCATGAGCGGGTGCTAAAAAGAGCAGCATCGGCATGCTTTTCACGTCGTTTGGTAGAAATCCACGTGCGCGTTCTGCCAAAACACCATTCGCGTGCATATCGTGCGGTTTTGCAGAAAACTGCGTCCGCGTCTACCAAAAGATGCATGTGCATGCTTAAAACGCGTTTTGGCACAAATCCATGTGCGGGTGCTAAAAACAGCAGCATCGGCATGCTTTTCACGTCGTTTCGTAGAAATCCACGTGCGCGTTCTGCCAAAAGCACCATTTGCATGCATATCGTGTGGTTTTGCAGAAAACTGCGTCCGCGTCTTCCAAAAGATGCATGTGCATGCTTAACACGCGTTTTGGCACAAAACCATGTGCGGGTGCTAAAAAGAGCAGCATCGGCATGCTTTTCACGTCGTTTGGTAGACATCCACGTGCGCGTTCTGCCAAAAGCACCATTCGCATGCATATCGTGTGGTTTTGCAGAAAAATGCGTCCGCGTCTACCAAAAGATGCATGTGCATGCTTAAAACGCGTTTTGGCACAAATCCATGTGCGGGTGCTAAAAAGAGCAGCATCGGCATGCTTTTCACGTCGTTTGGTAGAAATCCACGTGCGCGTTCTGCCAAAAGCACCATTTGCATGCATATCGAGTGGTTTCGCAGAAAACAGCGTCCGCGTCTACCAAAAGATGCATGTGCATGCTTAAAACGCGTTTTGGCACAAATCCATGTGCGGGTGCTAAAAAGAGCAGCATCGGCATGCTTTTCACGTCGTTTGGTAGAAATCCACGTGCGCGTTCTGCAAAAGCACCATTTGCATGCATCTCGTGTGGTTTTGCAGAAAACTGCGTCCGCGTCTTCCAAAAGATGCATGTGCATGCTTAACACGCGTTTTGGCACAAATCCATGTGCGGGTGCTAAAAAGAGCAGCATCGGCATGCTTTTCACGTCGTTTGGTAGAAATCCACGTGCGCGTTCTGCCAAAAGCACCATTTGCATGCATATCGTGTGGTTTTGCAGAAAACTGCGTCCGCGTCTTCCAAAAGATGCATGTGCATGCTTAACACGCGTTTTGGCACAAATCCATGTGCGGGTGCTAAAAAGAGCAGCATCGGCATGCTTTTCACGTCGTTTGGTAGAAATCCACGTGCGCGTTCTGCCAAAAGCACCATTTGCATGCATATCGTGTGGTTTTGCAGAAAACTGCATCCGCGTCTACCAAAAGATGCATGTGCATGCTTAAAACGCGTTTTGGCACAAATCCATGTGCGTGTGCTAAAAAGAGCAGCATCGGCATGCTTTTCACGTCGTTTGGTAGAAATCCACGTGCGCGTTCTGCCAAAAGCACCATTCGCATGCATATCGTGTGGTTTTGCAGAAAAATGCGTCCGCGTCTACCAAAAGATGCATGTGCATGCTTAAAACGCGTTTTGGCACAAATCCATGTGCGGGTGCTAAAAAGAGCAGCATCGGCATGCTTTTTACGTCGTTTGGTAGAAATCCACGCGCGCGTTCTGCCAAAAGCGCCATTTGCATGCATATCGTGTGGTTTTGCCGAAAACTGCGTCCGCGCCTACCAAAAGATGCATGTGCATGCTTAAAACGCGTTTTGGCACAAATCCATGAGCGGGTGCTAAAAAGAGCAGCATCGGCATGCTTTTCACGTCGTTTGGTAGAAATCCACGTGCGCGTTCTGCCAAAAGCACCATTCGCGTGCATATCGTGCGGTTTTGCAGAAAACTGCGTCCGCGTCTACCAAAAGATGCATGTGCATACTTAAAACGCGTTTTGGCACAAATCCATGTGCGGGTGCTAAAAAGAGCAGCATCGGCATGCTTTTCACGTCGTTTCGTAGAAATCCACGTGCGCGTTCTGCCAAAAGCGCCATTTGCATGCATATCGTGTGGTTTTGCCGAAAACTGCGTCCGCGTCTTCCAAAAGATGCATGTGCATGCTTAAAACGCGTTTTGGCACAAATCCATGAGCGGGTGCTAAAAAGAGCAGCATCGGCATGCTTTTCACGTCGTTTGGTAGAAATCCACGTGCGCGTTCTGCCAAAAGCACCATTCGCGTGCATATCGTGCGGTTTTGCAGAAAACTGCGTCCGCGTCTACCAAAAGATGCATGTGCATGCTTAAAACGCGTTTTGGCACAAATCCATGTGCGGGTGCTAAAAACAGCAGCATCGGCATGCTTTTCACGTCGTTTCGTAGAAATCCACGTGCGCGTTCTGCCAAAAGCACCATTTGCATGCATATCGTGTGGTTTTGCAGAAAACTGCGTCCGCGTCTTCCAAAAGATGCATGTGCATGCTTAACACGCGTTTTGGCACAAAACCATGTGCGGGTGCTAAAAAGAGCAGCATCGGCATGCTTTTCACGTCGTTTGGTAGACATCCACGTGCGCGTTCTGCCAAAAGCACCATTCGCATGCATATCGTGTGGTTATGCAGAAAAATGCGTCCGCGTCTACCAAAAGATGCATGTGCATGCTTAAAACGCGTTTTGGCACAAATCCATGTGCGGGTGCTAAAAAGAGCAGCATCGGCATGCTTTTCACGTCGTTTGGTAGAAATCCACGTGCGCGTTCTGCCAAAAGCACCATTTGCATGCATATCGAGTGGTTTCCCAGAAAACAGCGTCCGCGTCTACCAAAAGATGCATGTGCATGCTTAAAACGCGTTTTGGCACAAATCCATGTGCGGGTGCTAAAAAGAGCAGCATCGGCATGCTTTTCACGTCGTTTGGTAGAAATCCACGTGCGCGTTCTGCAAAAGCACCATTTGCATGCATATCGTGTGGTTTTGCAGAAAACTGCGTCCGCGTCTTCCAAAAGATGCATGTGCATGCTTAACACGCGTTTTGGCACAAATCCATGTGCGGGTGCTAAAAAGAGCAGCATCGGCATGCTTTTCACGTCGTTTGGTAGAAATCCACGTGCGCGTTCTGCCAAAAGCGCCATTTGCATGCATATCGTGTGGTTTTGCCGAAAACTGCGTCCGCGCCTACCAAAAGATGCATGTGCATGCTTAAAACGCGTTTTGGCACAAATCCATGAGCGGGTGCTAAAAAGAGCAGCATCGGCATGCTTTTCACGTCGTTTGGTAGAAATCCACGTGCGCGTTCTGCCAAAAGCACCATTCGCGTGCATATCGTGCGGTTTTGCAGAAAACTGCGTCCGCGTCTACCAAAAGATGCATGTGCATGCTTAAAACGCGTTTTGGCACAAATCCATGTGCGGGTGCTAAAAAGAGCAGCATCGGCATGCTTTTCACGTCGTTTCGTAGAAATCCACGTGCGCGTTCTGCCAAAAGCACCATTTGCATGCATATCGTGTGGTTTTGCAGAAAACCGCGTCCGCGTCTTCCAAAAGATGCATGTGCATGCTTAACATGCGTTTTGGCACAAATCCATGTGCGGGTGCTAAAAAGAGCAGCATCGGCATGCTTTTCACGTCGTTTGGTAGAAATCCACGTGCGCGTTCTGCCAAAAGCACCATTTGCATGCATATCGTGTGGTTTTGCAGAAAACTGCATCCGCGTCTACCAAAAGATGCATGTGCATGCTTAAAACGCGTTTTGGCACAAATCCATGTGCGTTTGCTAAAAAGAGCAGCATCGGCATGCTTTTCACGTCGTTTGGTAGAAATCCACGTGCGCGTTCTGCCAAAAGCACCATTCGCATGCATATCGTGTGGTTTTGCAGAAAAATGCGTCCGCGTCTACCAAAAGATGCATGTGCATGCTTAAAACGCGTTTTGGCACAAATCCATGTGCGGGTGCTAAAAAGAGCAGCATCGGCATGCTTTTCACGTCGTTTGGTAGAAATCCACGTGCGCGTTCTGCCAAAAGCACCATTTGCATGCATATCGAGTGGTTTTGCAGAAAACAGCGTCCGCGTCTACCAAAAGATGCATGTGCATGCTTAAAACGCGTTTTGGCACAAATCCATGTGCGGGTGCTAAAAAGAGCAGCATCGGCATGCTTTTCACGTCGTTTGGTAGAAATCCACGTGCGCGTTCTGCAAAAGCACCATTTGCATGCATATCGTGTGGTTTTGCAGAAAACTGCGTCCGCGTCTACCAAAAGATGCATGTGCATGCTTAAAACGCGTTTTGGCACAAATCCATGTGCGGGTGCTAAAAAGAGCAGCATCGGCATGCTTTTCACGTCGTTTAGTAGAAATCCACCTGCGCGTTCTGCCAAAAGCACCATTTGCATGCATATCGTGCGGTTTTGCAGAAAACTGAGTCCGCGTCTACCAAAAGATGCATGTGCATGCTTAAAACGCGTTTTGGCACAAATCCATGTGCGGGTGCTAAAAAGAGCAGCATCGGCATGCTTTTTACGTCGTTTGGTAGAAATCCACGCGCGCGTTCTGCCAAAAGCGCCATTTGCATGCATATCGTGTGGTTTTGCCGAAAACTGCGTCCGCGTCTACCAAAAGATGCATGTGCATGCTTAAAACGCGTTTTGGCACAAATCCATGAGCGGGTGCTAAAAAGAGCAGCATCGGCATGCTTTTCACGTCGTTTGGTAGAAATCCACGTGCACGTTCTGCCAAAAGCACCATTCGCGTGCATATCGTGCGGTTTTGCAGAAAACTGCGTCCGCGTCTACCAAAAGATGCATGTGCATGCTTAAAACGCGTTTTGGCACAAATCCATGTGCGGGTGCTAAAAAGAGCAGCATCGGCATGCTTTTCACGTCGTTTCGTAGAAATCCACGTGCGCGTTCTGCCAAAAGCACCATTTGCATGCATATCGTGTGGTTTTGCAGAAAAATGCGTCCGCGTCTACCAAAAGATGCATGCGCATGCTTAAAACGCGTTTTGGCACAATTCCATGTGCGGGTGCTAAAAAGAGCAGCATCGGCATGCTTTTCACGTCGTTTGGTAGAAATCCACGTGCGCGTTCTGCCAAAAGCACCATTTGCATGCATATCGAGTGGTTTCGCAGAAAACAGCGTCCGCGTCTACCAAAGATGCATGTGCATGCTTAAAACGCGTTTTGGCACAAATCCATGTGCGGGTGCTAAAAAGAGCAGCATCGGCATGCTTTTCACGTCGTTTGGTAGAAATCCACGTGCGCGTTCTGCAAAAGCACCATTTGCATGCATATCGTGTGGTTTTGCAGAAAACTGCGTCCGCGTCTTCCAAAAGATGCATGTGCATGCTTAACACGCGTTTTGGCACAAATCCATGTGCGGGTGCTAAAAAGAGCAGCATCGGCATGCTTTTCACGTCGTTTGGTAGAAATCCACGTGCGCGTTCTGCCAAAAGCACCATTTGCATGCATATCGTGTGGTTTTGCAGAAAACTGCGTCCGCGTCTTCCAAAAGATGCATGTGCATGCTTAACACGCGTTTTGGCACAAATCCATGTGCGGGTGCTAAAAAGAGCAGCATCGGCATGCTTTTCACGTCGTTTGGTAGAAATCCACGTGCGCGTTCTGCCAAAAGCACCATTTGCATGCATATCGTGTGGTTTTGCAGAAAACTGCATCCGCGTCTACCAAAAGATGCATGTGCATGCTTAAAACGCGTTTTGGCACAAATCCATGTGCGTGTGCTAAAAAGAGCAGCATCGGCATGCTTTTCACGTCGTTTGGTAGAAATCCACGTGCGCGTTCTGCCAAAAGCACCATTCGCATGCATATCGTGTGGTTTTGCAGAAAAATGCGTCCGCGTCTACCAAAAGATGCATGTGCATGCTTAAAACGCGTTTTGGCACAAATCCATGTGCGGGTGCTAAAAAGAGCAGCAGCGGCATGCTTTTTACGTCGTTTGGTAGAAATCCACGCGCGCGTTCTGCCAAAAGCGCCATTTGCATGCATATCGTGTGGTTTTGCCGAAAACTGCGTCCGCGCCTACCAAAAGATGCATGTGCATGCTTAAAACGCGTTTTGGCACAAATCCATGAGCGGGTGCTAAAAAGAGCAGCATCGGCATGCTTTTCACGTCGTTTGGTAGAAATCCACGTGCGCGTTCTGCCAAAAGCACCATTCGCGTGCATATCGTGCGGTTTTGCAGAAAACTGCGTCCGCGTCTACCAAAAGATGCATGTGCATGCTTAAAACGCGTTTTGGCACAAATCCATGTGCGGGTGCTAAAAAGAGCAGCATCGGCATGCTTTTCACGTCGTTTCGTAGAAATCCACGTGCGCGTTCTGCCAAAAGCACCATTTGCATGCATATCGTGTGGTTTTGCAGAAAACTGCGTCCGCGTCTTCCAAAAGATGCATGTGCATGCTTAACACGCGTTTTGGCACAAATCCATGTGCGGGTGCTAAAAAGAGCAGCATCGGCATGCTTTTCACGTCGTTTGGTAGAAATCCACGTGCGCGTTCTGCCAAAAGCACCATTTGCATGCATATCGTGTGGTTTTGCAGAAAACTGCATCCGCGTCTACCAAAAGATGCATGTGCATGCTTAAAACGCGTTTTGGCACAAATCCATGTGCGTGTGCTAAAAAGAGCAGCATCGGCATGCTTTTCACGTCGTTTGGTAGAAATCCAGGTGCGCGTTCTGCCAAAAGCACCATTCGCATGCATATCGTGTGGTTTTGCAGAAAAATGCGTCCGCGTCTACCAAAAGATGCATGTGCATGCTTAAAACGCGTTTTGGCACAAATCCATGTGCGGGTGCTAAAAAGAGCAGCATCGGCATGCTTTTCACGTCGTTTGGTAGAAATCCACGTGCGCGTTCTGCCAAAAGCACCATTTGCATGCATATCGAGTGGTTTTGCAGAAAACAGCGTCCGCGTCTACCAAAAGATGCATGTGCATGCTTAAAACGCGTTTTGGCACAAATCCATGTGCGGGTGCTAAAAAGAGCAGCATCGGCATGCTTTTCACGTCGTTTGGTAGAAATCCACGTGCGCGTTCTGCAAAAGCACCATATGCATGCATATCGTGTGGTTTTGCAGAAAACTGCGTCCGCGTCTTCCAAAAGATGCATGTGCATGCTTAACACGCGTTTTGGCACAAATCCATGTGCGGGTGCTAAAAAGAGCAGCATCGGCATGCTTTTCACGTCGTTTGGTAGAAATCCACGTGCGCGTTCTGCCAAAAGCACCATTTGCATGCATATCGTGTGGTTTTGCAGAAAACTGCGTCCGCGTCTTCCAAAAGATGCATGTGCATGCTTAACACGCGTTTTGGCACAAATCCATGTGCGGGTGCTAAAAAGAGCAGCATCGGCATGCTTTTCACGTCGTTTGGTAGAAATCCACGTGCGCGTTCTGCCAAAAGCACCATTTGCATGCATATCGTGTGGTTTTGCAGAAAACTGCATCCGCGTCTACCAAAAGATGCATGTGCATGCTTAAAACGCGTTTTGGCACAAATCCATGTGCGTGTGCTAAAAAGAGCAGCATCGGCATGCTTTTCACGTCGTTTGGTAGAAATCCACGTGCGCGTTCTGCCAAAAGCACCATTCGCATGCATATCGTGTGGTTTTGCAGAAAACTGCGTCCGCGTCTACCAAAAGATGCATGTGCATGCTTAAAACGCGTTTTGGCACAAATCCATGTGCGGGTGCTAAAAAGAGCAGCATCGGCATGCTTTTCACGTCGTTTGGTAGAAATCCACGTGCGCGTTCTGCCAAAAGCACCATTTGCATGCATATCGTGTGGTTTTGCAGAAAACTGCATCCGCGTCTACCAAAAGATGCATGTGCATGCTTAAAACGCGTTTTGGCACAAATCCATGTGCGTGTGCTAAAAAGAGCAGCATCGGCATGCTTTTCACGTCGTTTGGTAGAAATCCACGTGCGCGTTCTGCCAAAAGCACCATTCGCATGCATATCGTGTGGTTTTGCAGAAAAATGCGTCCGCGTCTACCAAAAGATGCATGTGCATGCTTAAAACGCGTTTTGGCACAAATCCATGTGCGGGTGCTAAAAAGAGCAGCAGCGGCATGCTTTTTACGTCGTTTGGTAGAAATCCACGCGCGCGTTCTGCCAAAAGCGCCATTTGCATGCATATCGTGTGGTTTTGCCGAAAACTGCGTCCGCGCCTACCAAAAGATGCATGTGCATGCTTAAAACGCGTTTTGGCACAAATCCATGAGCGGGTGCTAAAAAGAGCAGCATCGGCATGCTTTTCACGTCGTTTGGTAGAAATCCACGTGCGCGTTCTGCCAAAAGCACCATTCGCGTGCATATCGCGCGGTTTTGCAGAAAACTGCGTCCGCGTCTACCAAAAGATGCATGTGCATGCTTAAAACGCGTTTTGGCACAAATCCATGTGCGGGTGCTAAAAAGAGCAGCATCGGCATGCTTTTCACGTCGTTTCGTAGAAATCCACGTGCGCGTTCTGCCAAAAGCACCATTTGCATGCATATCGTGTGGTTTTGCAGAAAACTGCGTCCGCGTCTTCCAAAAGATGCATGTGCATGCTTAACACGCGTTTTGGCACAAATCCATGTGCGGGTGCTAAAAAGAGCAGCATCGGCATGCTTTTCACGTCGTTTGGTAGAAATCCACGTGCGCGTTCTGCCAAAAGCACCATTTGCATGCATATCGTGTGGTTTTGCAGAAAACTGCATCCGCGTCTACCAAAAGATGCATGTGCATGCTTAAAACGCGTTTTGGCACAAATCCATGTGCGTGTGCTAAAAAGAGCAGCATCGGCATGCTTTTCACGTCGTTTGGTAGAAATCCACGTGCGCGTTCTGCCAAAAGCACCATTCGCATGCATATCGTGTGGTTTTGCAGAAAAATGCGTCCGCGTCTACCAAAAGATGCATGTGCATGCTTAAAACGCGTTTTGGCACAAATCCATGTGCGGGTGCTAAAAAGAGCAGCATCGGCATGCTTTTCACGTCGTTTGGTAGAAATCCACGTGCGCGTTCTGCCAAAAGCACCATTTGCATGCATATCGAGTGGTTTTGCAGAAAACAGCGTCCGCGTCTACCAAAAGATGCATGTGCATGCTTAAAACGCGTTTTGGCACAAATCCATGTGCGGGTGCTAAAAAGAGCAGCATCGGCATGCTTTTCACGTCGTTTGGTAGAAATCCACGTGCGCGTTCTGCAAAAGCACCATATGCATGCATATCGTGTGGTTTTGCAGAAAACTGCGTCCGCGTCTTCCAAAAGATGCATGTGCATGCTTAACACGCGTTTTGGCACAAATCCATGTGCGGGTGCTAAAAAGAGCAGCATCGGCATGCTTTTCACGTCGTTTGGTAGAAATCCACGTGCGCGTTCTGCCAAAAGCACCATTTGCATGCATATCGTGTGGTTTTGCAGAAAACTGCGTCCCCGTCTTCCAAAAGATGCATGTGCATGCTTAACACGCGTTTTGGCACAAATCCATGTGCGGGTGCTAAAAAGAGCAGCATCGGCATGCTTTTCACGTCGTTTGGTAGAAATCCACGTGCGCGTTCTGCCAAAAGCACCATTTGCATGCATATCGTGTGGTTTGCAGAAAACTGCATCCGCGTCTACCAAAAGATGCATGTGCATGCTTAAAACGCGTTTTGGCACAAATCCATGTGCGTGTGCTAAAAAGAGCAGCATCGGCATGCTTTTCACGTCGTTTGGTAGAAATCCACGTGCGCGTTCTGCCAAAAGCACCATTCGCATGCATATCGTGTGGTTTTGCAGAAAAATGCGTCCGCGTCTACCAAAAGATGCATGTGCATGCTTAAAACGCGTTTTGGCACAAATCCATGTGCGGGTGCTAAAAAGAGCAGCATCAGCATGCTTTTCACGTCGTTTGGTAGAAATCCACGTGCGCGTTCTGCAAAAGCACCATTTGCATGCATATCGTGTGGTTTTGCAGAAAACTGCGTCCGCGTCTACCAAAAGATGCATGTGCATGCTTAAAACGCGTTTTGGCACAAATCCATGTGCGGGTGCTAAAAAGAGCAGCATCGGCATGCTTTTCACGTCGTTTGGTAGAAATCCACCTGCGCGTTCTGCCAAAAGCACCATTTGCATGCATATCGTGCGGTTTTGCAGAAAACTGAGTCCGCGTCTACCAAAAGATGCATGTGCATGCTTAAAACGCGTTTTGGCACAAATCCATGTGCGGGTGCTAAAAAGAGCAGCATCGGCATGCTTTTCACGTCGTTTGGTAGAAATCCACGCGCGCGTTCTGCCAAAAGCGCCATTTGCATGCATATCGTGTGGTTTTGCCGAAAACTGCGTCCGCGTCTATCAAAAGATGCATGTGCATGCTTAAAACGCGTTTTGGCACAAATCCATGAGCGGGTGCTAAAAAGAGCAGCATCGGCATGCTTTTCACGTCGTTTGGTAGAAATCCACGTGCGCGTTCTGCCAAAAGCACCATTCGCGTGCATATCGTGCGGTTTTGCAGAAAACTGCGTCCGCGTCTACCAAAAGATGCATGTGCATGCTTAAAACGCGTTTTGGCACAAATCCATGTGCGGGTGCTAAAAAGAGCAGCATCGGCATGCTTTTCACGTCGTTTCGTAGAAATCCACGTGCGCGTTCTGCCAAAAGCACCATTTGTATGCATATCGTGTGGTTTTGCAGAAAACTGCGTCCGCGTCTACCAAAAGATGCATGTGCATGCTTAACACGCCGGCACAAATCCATGTGCGGGTGCTAAAAAGTGCAGCATCGGCATGCTTTTCACGTCGTTTGGTAGAAATCCACGTGCGCGTTCTGCCAAAAGCCCCATTTGCATGCATATCGTGTGGTTTTGCAGAAAACTGCGTCCCCGTCTACCAAAAGATGCATGTGCATGCTTAACACGCGTTTTGGCACAAATTCATGTGCGGGTGCTAAAAAGAGCAGCATCGGCATGCTTTTCACGTCGTTTGGTGGAAATCCACGTACGCGTTCTGCCAAAAGCCCCATTTGCATGCATATCGTGTGGTTTTGCAGAAAACTGCGTCCGCGTCTACCAAAATATGCATGTGCATGCTTAAAACGCGTTTTGGAACAAATCCATGTGCGGGTGCTAAAAAACCAGCATCCGCATGCTTTTCACGTCGTTTGGTAGAAATCCACGTGCGCGTTCTGCCAAAAGCGCCATTTGCATGCATATCGTGTGGTTTTGCAGAAAACTGCGTCCGCGTCTACCAAAAGATGCATGTGCATGCTTAAAACGCGTTTTGGCACAAATCCATGTGCGGGTGCTAAAAAGAGCAGCATCGGCATGCTTTTCACGTCGTTTGGTAGAAATCCACGTGCGCGTTCTGCCAAAAGCACCATTTGCATGCATATCGTGCGGTTTTGCAGAAAACTGCGTCCGCGTCTACCAAAAGATGCATGTGCATGCTTAAAACGCGTTTTGGGACAAATCCATGTGCGGGTGCTAAAAAGAGCGGCATCGGCATGCTTCTCACGTCGTTTGGTAGAAATCCACGTGCGCGTTCTGGCAAAAGCACCATTTGCATGCATATCGTGTGGTTTTGCAGAAAACTGCGTCCGCGTCTACCAAAAGATGCATGCGCATGCTTAAAACGCGTT
Organism: Dermacentor variabilis; assembly: GCF_050947875.1. Taxonomy (NCBI): domain Eukaryota; kingdom Metazoa; phylum Arthropoda; class Arachnida; order Ixodida; family Ixodidae; genus Dermacentor; species Dermacentor variabilis. The sequence goes on from NW_027460834.1 coordinate 99,753, forward strand.
TTGGCACAAATCCATGTGCGGGTGCTAAAAAGAGCAGCATCGGCATGCTTTTCACGTCGTTTGGTAGAAATCCACCTGCGCGTTCTGCCAAAAGCACCATTTGCATGCATATCGTGCGGTTTTGCAGAAAACTGCGTCCGCGTCTACCAAAAGATGCATGTGCATGCTTAAAACGCGTTTTGGCACAAATCCATGTGCGGGTGCTAAAAAGAGCAGCATCGGCATGCTTTTCACGTCGTTTGGTAGAAATCCACGCGCGCGTTCTGCCAAAAGCACCATTTGCATGCATATCGTGTGGTTTTTCCGAAAACTGCGTCCGCGTCTACCAAAAGATACATGTGCATGCTTAAAACGCGTTTTGGCACAAATCCATGTGCGGGTGCTAAAAAGAGCAGCATCGGCATGCTTTTCACGTCGTTTGGTAGAAATCCACGTGCGCGTTCTGCCAAAAGCCCCATTTGCATGCATATCGTGTGGTTTTGCAGAAAACTGCGTCCCCGTCTACCAAAAGATGCATGTGCATGCTTAACACGCGTTTTGGCACAAATTCATGTGCGGGTGCTAAAAAGAGCAGCATCGGCATGCTTTTCACGTCGTTTGGTGGAAATCCACGTACGCGTTCTGCCAAAAGCCCCATTTGCATGCATATCGTGTGGTTTTGCAGAAAACTGCGTCCGCGTCTACCAAAATATGCATGTGCATGCTTAAAACGCGTTTTGGCACAAATCCATGTGCGGGTGCTAAAAAGAGCAGCATCGGCATGCTTTTCACGTCGTTTGGTAGAAATCCACGTGCGCGTTCTGCCAAAAGCACCATTTGCATGCATATCGTGCGGTTTTGCAGAAAACTGCGTCCGCGTCTACCAAAAGATGCATGTGCATGCTTAAAACGCGTTTTGGGACAAATCCATGTGCGGGTGCTAAAAAGAGCAGCATCGGCATGCTTCTCACGTCGTTTGGTAGAAATCCACGTGCGCGTTCTGGCAAAAGCACCATTTGCATGCATATCGTGTGGTTTTGCAGAAAACTGCGTCCGCGTCTACCAAAAGATGCATGTGCATGCTTAAAACGCGTTTTGGCACAATCCATGTGCGGGTGCTAAAAAGAGCAGCATCGGCATGCTTTTCACGTCGTTTGGTAGAAATCCACCTGCGCGTTCTGCCAAAAGCACCATTTGCATGCATATCGTGCGGTTTTGCAGAAAACTGCGTCCGCGTCTACCAAAAGATGCATGTGCATGCTTAAAACGCGTTTTGGCACAAATCCATGTGCGGGTGCTAAAAAGAGCAGCATCGGCATGCTTTTCACGTCGTTTGGTAGAAATCCACGTGCGCGTTCTGCCAAAAGCACCATTCGCGTGCATATCGTGCGGTTTTGCAGAAAACTGCGTCCGCGTCTACCAAAAGATGCATGTGCATGCTTAAAACGCGTTTTGGCACAAATCCATGTGCGGGTGCTAAAAAGAGCAGCATCGGCATGCTTTTCACGTCGTTTCGTAGAAATCCACGTGCGCGTTCTGCCAAAAGCACCATTTGTATGCATATCGTGTGGTTTTGCAGAAAACTGCGTCCGCGTCTACCAAAAGATGCATGTGCATGCTTAACACGCCGGCACAAATCCATGTGCGGGTGCTAAAAAGTGCAGCATCGGCATGCTTTTCACGTCGTTTGGTAGAAATCCACGTGCGCGTTCTGCCAAAAGCCCCATTTGCATGCATATCGTGTGGTTTTGCAGAAAACTGCGTCCCCGTCTACCAAAAGATGTATGTGCATGCTTAACACGCGTTTTGGCACAAATTCATGTGCGGGTGCTAAAAAGAGCAGCATCGGCATGCTTTTCACGTCGTTTGGTGGAAATCCACGTACGCGTTCTGCCAAAAGCCCCATTTGCATGCATATCGTGTGGTTTTGCAGAAAACTGCGTCCGCGTCTACCAAAATATGCATGTGCATGCTTAAAACGCGTTTTGGAACAAATCCATGTGCGGGTGCTAAAAAAACCAGCATCCGCATGCTTTTCACGTCGTTTGGTAGAAATCCACGTGCGCGTTCTGCCAAAAGCGCCATTTGCATGCATATCGTGTGGTTTTGCAGAAAACTGCGTCCGCGTCTACCAAAAGATGCATGTGCATGCTTAAAACGCGTTTTGGCACAAATCCATGTGCGGGTGCTAAAAAGAGCAGCATCGGCATGCTTTTCACGTCGTTTGGTAGAAATCCACGTGCGCGTTCTGCCAAAAGCACCATTTGCATGCATATCGTGCGGTTTTGCAGAAAACTGCGTCCGCGTCTACCAAAAGATGCATGTGCATGCTTAAAACGCGTTTTGGGACAAATCCATGTGCGGGTGCTAAAAAGAGCGGCATCGGCATGCTTCTCACGTCGTTTGGTAGAAATCCACGTGCGCGTTCTGGCAAAAGCACCATTTGCATGCATATCGTGTGGTTTTGCAGAAAACTGCGTCCGCGTCTACCAAAAGATGCATGCGCATGCTTAAAACGCGTTTTGGCACAAATCCATGTGCTGGTGCTAAAAAGAGCAGCATCGGCATGCTTTTCACGTCGTTTGGTAGAAATCCACCTGCGCGTTCTGCCAAAAGCACCATTTGCATGCATATCGTGCGGTTTTGCAGAAAACTGCGTCCGCGTCTACCAAAAGATGCATGTGCATGCTTAAAACGCGTTTTGGCACAAATCCATGTGCGGGTGCTAAAAAGAGCAGCATCGGCATGCTTTTCACGTCGTTTGGTAGAAATCCACGCGCGCGTTCTGCCAAAAGCACCATTTGCATGCATATCGTGTGGTTTTTCCGAAAACTGCGTCCGCGTCTACCAAAAGATACATGTGCATGCTTAAAACGCGTTTTGGCACAAATCCATGTGCGGGTGCTAAAAAGAGCAGCATCGGCATGCTTTTCACGTCGTTTGGTAGAAATCCACGTGCGCGTTCTGCCAAAAGCCCCATTTGCATGCATATCGTGTGGTTTTGCAGAAAACTGCGTCCCCGTCTACCAAAAGATGCATGTGCATGCTTAACACGCGTTTTGGCACAAATTCATGTGCGGGTGCTAAAAAGAGCAGCATCGGCATGCTTTTCACGTCGTTTGGTGGAAATCCACGTACGCGTTCTGCCAAAAGCCCCATTTGCATGCATATCGTGTGGTTTTGCAGAAAACTGCGTCCGCGTCTACCAAAATATGCATGTGCATGCTTAAAACGCGTTTTGGCACAAATCCATGTGCGGGTGCTAAAAAGAGCAGCATCGGCATGCTTTTCACGTCGTTTGGTAGAAATCCACGTGCGCGTTCTGCCAAAAGCACCATTTGCATGCATATCGTGCGGTTTTGCAGAAAACTGCGTCCGCGTCTACCAAAAGATGCATGTGCATGCTTAAAACGCGTTTTGGGACAAATCCATGTGCGGGTGCTAAAAAGAGCAGCATCGGCATGCTTCTCACGTCGTTTGGTAGAAATCCACGTGCGCGTTCTGGCAAAAGCACCATTTGCATGCATATCGTGTGGTTTTGCAGAAAACTGCGTCCGCGTCTACCAAAAGATGCATGTGCATGCTTAAAACGCGTTTTGGCACAAATCCATGTGCGGGTGCTAAAAAGAGCAGCATCGGCATGCTTTTCACGTCGTTTGGTAGAAATCCACCTGCGCGTTCTGCCAAAAGCACCATTTGCATGCATATCGTGCGGTTTTGCAGAAAACTGCGTCCGCGTCTACCAAAAGATGCATGTGCATGCTTAAAACGCGTTTTGGCACAAATCCATGTGCGGGTGCTAAAAAGAGCAGCATCGGCATGCTTTTCACGTCGTTTGGTAGAAATCCACGCGCGCGTTCTGCCAAAAGCACCATTTGCATGCATATCGTGTGGTTTTTCCGAAAACTGCGTCCGCGTCTACCAAAAGATACATGTGCATGCTTAAAACGCGTTTTGGCACAAATCCATGTGCGGGTGCTAAAAAGAGCAGCATCGGCATGCTTTTCACGTCGTTTGGTAGAAATCCACGCGCGCGTTCTGCCAAAAGCACCATTTGCATGCATATCATGTGGTTTTTCCGAAAACTGCGTCCGCGTCTACCAAAAGATACATGTGCATGCTTAAAACGCGTTTTGGCACAAATCCATGTGCGGGTGCTAAAAAGAGCAGCATCGGCATGCTTTTCACGTCGTTTGGTAGAAATCCACGTGCGCGTTCTGCCAAAAGCACCATTTGCATGCATATCGTGCGGTTTTGCAGAAAACTGCGTCCGCGTCTACCAAAAGATGCATGTGCATGCTTAAAACGCGTTTTGGCACAAATCCATGTGCGGGTGCTAAAAAGAGCAGCATCGGCATGCTTTTCACGTCGTTTGGTAGAAATCCACGCGCGCGTTCTGCCAAAAGCACCATTTGCATGCATATCGTGTGGTTTTTCCGAAAACTGCGTCCGCGTCTACCAAAAGATACATGTGCATGCTTAAAACGCGTTTTGGCACAAATCCATGTGCGGGTGCTAAAAAGAGCAGCATCGGCATGCTTTTCACGTCGTTTGGTAGAAATCCACGTGCGCGTTCTGCCAAAAGCCCCATTTGCATGCATATCGTGTGGTTTTGCAGAAAACTGCGTCCCCGTCTACCAAAAGATGCATGTGCATGCTTAACACGCCGGCACAAATCCATGTGCGGGTGCTAAAAAGTGCAGCATCGGCATGCTTTTCACGTCGTTTGGTAGAAATCCACGTGCGCGTTCTGCCAAAAGCCCCATTTGCATGCATATCGTGTGGTTTTGCAGAAAACTGCGTCCCCGTCTACCAAAAGATGCATGTGCATGCTTAACACGCGTTTTGGCACAAATTCATGTGCGGGTGCTAAAAAGAGCAGCATCGGCTTGCTTTTCACGTCGTTTGGTGGAAATCCACGTACGCGTTCTGCCAAAAGCCCCATTTGCATGCATATCGTGTGGTTTTGCAGAAAACTGCGTCCGCGTCTACCAAAATATGCATGTGCATGCTTAAAACGCGTTTTGGAACAAATCCATGTGCGGGTGCTAAAAAAACCAGCATCGCCATGCTTTTCACGTCGTTTGGTAGAAATCCACGTGCGCGTTCTGCCAAAAGCGCCATTTGCATGCATATCGTGTGGTTTTGCAGAAAACTGCGTCGCGTCTACCAAAAGATGCATGTGCATGCTTAAAACGCGTTTTGGCACAAATCCATGTGCGGGTGCTAAAAAGAGCAGCATCGGCATGCTTTTCACGTCGTTTGGTAGAAATCCACGTGCGCGTTCTGCCAAAAGCACCATTTGCATGCATATCGTGCGGTTTTGCAGAAAACTGCGTCCGCGTCTACCAAAAGATGCATGTGCATGCTTAAAACGCGTTTTGGGACAAATCCATGTGCGGGTGCTAAAAAGAGCAGCATCGGCATGCTTCTCACGTCGTTTGGTAGAAATCCACGTGCGCGTTCTGGCAAAAGCACCATTTGCATGCATATCGTGTGGTTTTGCAGAAAACTGCGTCCGCGTCTACCAAAAGATGCATGTGCATGCTTAAAACGCGTTTTGGCACAAATCCATGTGCGGGTGCTAAAAAGAGCAGCATCGGCATGCTTTTCACGTCGTTTGGTAGAAATCCACCTGCGCGTTCTGCCAAAAGCACCATTTGCATGCATATCGTGCGGTTTTGCAGAAAACTGCGTCCGCGTCTACCAAAAGATGCATGTGCATGCTTAAAACGCGTTTTGGCACAAATCCATGTGCGGGTGCTAAAAAGAGCAGCATCGGCATGCTTTTCACGTCGTTTGGTAGAAATCCACGCGCGCGTTCTGCCAAAAGCACCATTTGCATGCATATCGTGTGGTTTTTCCGAAAACTGCGTCCGCGTCTACCAAAAGATACATGTGCATGCTTAAAACGCGTTTTGGCACAAATCCATGTGCGGGTGCTAAAAAGAGCAGCATCGGCATGCTTTTCACGTCGTTTGGTAGAAATCCACGTGCGCGTTCTGCCAAAAGCACCACTTGCATGCATATCGTGTGGTTTTGCAGAAAACTGCGTCCGCGTCTACCAAAAGATGCATGTGCATGCTTAAAACGCGTTTTGGCACAAATCCATGTGCGGGTGCTAAAAAGAGCAGCATCGGCATGCTTTTCACGTCGTTTGGTAGAAATCCACCTGCGCGTTCTGCCAAAAGCACCGTTTGCATGCATATCGTGTGGTTTTGCAGAAAACTGCGTCCGCGTCTACCAAAAGATGCATGTGCATGCTTAACACGCGTTTTGGCACAAATCCATGTGCGGGTGCTAAAAAGAGCAGCATCGGCATGCTTTTCACGTCGTTTGGTAGAAATCCACGTGCGCGTTCTGCCAAAAGCACCATTTGCATGCATATCGTGTGGTTTTGCAGAAAACTGCATCCGCGTCTACCAAAAGATGCATGTGCATGCTTAAAACGCGTTTTGGCACAAATCCATGTGCGGGTGCTAAAAAGAGCAGCATCGACATGCTTTTCACGTCGTTTGGTAGAAATCCACGTGCGCGTTCTGCCAGAAGCACCATTCGCATGCATATCGTGTGGTGTTGCAGAAAACTGCGTCCGCGTCTACCAAAAGATGCATGTGCATGCTTAAAACGCGTTTTGGCACAAATCCATGTGCGGGTGCTAAAAAGAGCAGCATCGGCATGCTTTTCACGTCGTTTGGCAGAAATCCACGCGCGCGTTCTGCCAATAGCACCATTTGCATGCATATCGTGCCGTTTTGCAGAAAACTGCGTCCGCGTCTACCAAAAGATGCATGTGCATGCTTAAAACGCGTTTTGGGACAAATCCATGTGCGGGTGCTAAAAAGAGCAGCATCGGCATGCTTTTCACGTCGTTTGGTAGACATCCGCGTGCGCGTTCTGCCAAAAGCACCATTCGCGTGCATATCGTGTGGCTTTGCAGAAAACTGCGTCCGCGTCTACCAAAAGATGCATGTGCATGCTTAAAACCGTTTTGGCACAAATCCATGTGCGGGTGCTAAAAAGAGCAGCATGGGCATCCTTTTCACGTCGTTTGGTAGAAATCCACGTGCGCGTTCTGCCAAAAGCACCATTTGCATGCATATCGTGTTGTTTTGCAGAAAACTGCGTCCGCGTCAACCAAAAGATGCATGTGCATGCTTAAAACGCGTTTTGGCACAAATCCATGTGCGGTTGCTAAAAAGAGCAGCATCGGCATGCTTTTCACGTCGTTTGGTAGAAATCCACGTGCGCGTTTTGCCAAAAGCGCCATTTGCATGCATATCGTGTGGTTTTGCAGAAAACTGCGTCCGCGTCTACGAAAAGATGCATGTACATGCTTAAAACGCGTTTTGGCACAAATCCATGTGCGGGTGCTAAAAAGAGCAGCATCGGCATGCTTTTCACGTCGTTTGGTAGAAATCCACGTGCGCGTTCTGCCAAAAGCACCATTTGCATGCATATCGTGCGGTTTTGCAGAAAACTGCGTCCGCGTCTACCAAAAGATCCATGTGCATGCTTAAAACGCGTTTTGGCACAAATCCATGTGCGGGTGCTAAAAAGAGCAGCATCGGCATGCTTCTCACGTCGTTTGGTAGAAATCCACGTGCGCGTTCTGCCAAAAGCACCATTTGCATGCATATCGTGTGGTTTTGCAGAAAACTGCGTCCGCGTCTACCAAAAGATGCATGTGCATGCTTAAAACGCGTTTTGGCACAAATCCATGTGCGGGTGCTAAAAAGAGCAGCATCGGCATGCTTTTCACGTCGTTTGGTAGAAATCCACCTGCGCGTTCTGCCAAAAGCACCATTTGCATGCATATCGTGCGGTTTTGCAGAAAACTGCGTCCGCGTCTACCAAAAGATGCATGTGCATGCTTAAAACGCGTTTTGGCACAAATCCATGTGCGGGTGCTAAAAAGAGCAGCATCGGCATGCTTTTCACGTTGTTTGGTAGAAATCCACGCGCGCGTTCTGCCAAAAGCACCATTTGCATGCATATCGTGTGGTTTTTTCCGAAAACTGCGTCCGCGTCTACCAAAAGATACATGTGCATGCTTAAAACGCGTTTTGGCACAAATCCATGTGCGGGTGCTAAAAAGAGCAGCATCGGCATGCTTTTCACGTCGTTTGGTAGAAATCCACGTGCGCGTTCTGCCAAAAGCACTACTTGCATGCATATCGTGTGGTTTTGCAGAAAACTGCGTCCGCGTCTACCAAAAGATGCATGTGCATGCTTAAAACGCGTTTTGGCACAAATCCATGTGCGGGTGCTAAAAAGAGCAGCATCGGCATGCTTTTCACGTCGTTTGGTAGAAATCCACCTGCGCGTTCTGCCAAAAGCACCGTTTGCATGCATATCGTGTGGTTTTGCAGAAAACTGCGTCCGCGTCTACCAAAAGATGCATGTGCATGCTTAAAACGCGTTTTGGCACAAATCCATGTGCGGGTGCTAAAAAGAGCAGCATGGGCATGCTTTTCACGTCGTTTGGTAGAAATCCACGTGCGCGTTCTGCCAAAAGCACCATTTGCATGCATATCGTGTGGTTTTGCAGAAAACTGCGTCTGCGTCAACCAAAAGATGCATGTGCATGCTTAAAACGCGTTTTGGCACAAATCCTTGTGCGGTTGCTAAAAAGAGCAGCATCGGCATGCTTTTCACGTCGTTTGGTAGAAATCCACGTGCGCGTTCTGCCAAAAGCACCATTTGCATGCATATCGTGTGGTTTTGCAGAAACTGCGTCCGCGTCTACCAAAAGATGCATGTGCATGCTTAAAACGCGTTTTGGCACAAATCCATGTGCGGGTGCTAAAAAGAGCAGCATCGGCATGCTTTTCACGTCGTTTGGTAGAAATCCACGCGCGCGTTCTGCCAAAAGCACCATTTGCATGCATATCGTGTGGTTTTGCCGAAAACTGCGTCCGCGTCTACCAAAAGATGCATGTGCATGCTTAAAACGCGTTTTGGCACAAATCCATGTGCGGGTGCTAAAAAGAGCAGCATCGGCATGCTTTTCACGTCGTTTGGTAGAAATTCACGTGCGCGTTCTGCCAAAAGTACCATTTGCATGCATATCGTGTGGTTTAGCAGAAAACTGCGTCCGCGTCTACCAAAAGATGCATGTGCATGCTTAAAACGCGTTTTGGCACAAATCTATGTGCGGGTGCTAAAAAGAGCAGCATCGGCATGCTTTTCACGTCGTTTGGTAGAAATCCACGTGCGCCTTCTGCCAAAAGCACCATTTGCATGCATATCGTGTGGTTTTGCAGAAAACTGCGTCCGCGTCTACCAAAAGATGCATGTGCATGCTTAAAACGCGTTTTGGCACAAATCCATGTGCGGGTGCTAAAAAGAGCAGCATCGGCATGCTTTTCACGTCGTTTGGTAGAAATCCACCTGCGGGTTCTGCCAAAAGCACCGTTTGCATGCATATCGTGTGGTTTTGCAGAAAACTGCGTCCGCGTCTACCAAAAGATGCATGTGCATGCTTAACACGCGTTTTGGCACAAATCCATGTGCGGGTGCTAAAAAGAGCAGCATCGGCATGCTTTTCACGTCGTTTGGTAGAAATCCACGTGCGCGTTCTGCCAAAAGCACCATTTGCATGCATATCGTGTGGTTTTGCAGAAAACTGCATCCGCGTCTACCAAAATATGCATGTGCATGCTTAAAACGCGTTTTGGCACAAATCCATGTGCGGGTGCTAAAAAGAGCAGCATCGGCATGCTTTTCACGTCGTTTGGTAGAAATCCACGTGCGCGTTCTGCCAAATGCACCATTCACATGCATATCGTGTGGTTTTGCAGAAAACTGCGTCCGCGTCTACCAAAAGATGCATGTGCATGCTTAAAACGCGTTTTGGCAGAAATCCATGTGCGGGTGCTAAAAAGAGCAGCATCGGCATGCTTTTCACGTCGTTTGGTAGAAATCCACGTGCGCGTTCTGCCAATAGCACCATTTGCATGCATATCGTGTGGTTTTGCAGAAAACTGCGTCCGCGTCTGCCAAAAGATGCATGTGCATGCTTAAAACGCGTTTTGGCACAAATCCATTTGCGGGTGCTAAAAAGAGCAGCATCGGCATGCTTTTCACGTCGTTTGGTAGAAATCCACGTGCGCGTTCTGCCAAAAGCACCATTTGCATGCATACCGTGTGGTTTTGCAGAAAACTGCGTCCGCGTCTACCAAAAGATGCATGTGCATGCTTAAAACGCGTTTCGGCACAAATCCATGTGCGGGTGCTAAAAAGAGCAGCATCGGCATGCTTTTCACGTCGTTTGGTAGAAATTCACCTGCGCGTTCTGCCAAAAGCACCATTTGCATGCATATCGTGCGGTTTTGCAGAAAACTGAGTCCGCGTCTACCAAAAGATGCATGTGCATGCTTAAAACGCGTTTTGGCACAAATCCATGTGCGGGTGCTAAAAAGAGCAGCATCGGCATGCTTTTCACGTCGTTTGGTAGAAATCCACGTGCGCCTTCTGCCAAAAGCACCATTTGCATGCATATCGTGTGGTTTTGCAGAAAACTGCGTCCGCGTCTACCAAAAGATGCATGTGCATGCTTAAAACGCGTTTTGGCACAAATCCATGTGCGGGTGCTAAAAAGAGCAGCATCGGCATGCTTTTCACGTCGTTTGGTAGAAATCCACCTGCGGGTTCTGCCAAAAGCACCGTTTGCATGCATATCGTGTGGTTTTGCAGAAAACTGCGTCCGCGTCTACCAAAAGATGCATGTGCATGCTTAAAACGCGTTTTGGCACAAATCCATGTGCGGGTGCTAAAAAGAGCAGCATCGGCATGCTTTTCACGTCGTTTGGCAGAAATCCACGCGCGCGTTCTGCCAAAAGCACCATTTGCATGCATATCGTGTGGTTTTTCCGAAAACTGCGTCCGCGTCTACCAAAAGATGCATGTGCATGCTTAAAACGCGTTTTGGCACAAATCCATGTGCGGGTGCTAAAAAGAGCAGCATCGGCATGCTTTTCACGTCGTTTGGTAGAAATCCACGTGCGCGTTATGCCAAAAGCACCATTCGCGTGCATTTCGTGTGGCTTTGCAGAAAACTGCGTCCGCGTCTACCAAAAGATGCATGTGCATGCTTAAAACCGTATTGGCACAAATCCATGTGCGGGTGCTAAAAAGAGCAGCATCGGCATGCTTTTCACGTCGTTTGGTAGAAATCCACGTGCGCGTTCTGCCAAAAGCACCACTTGCATGCATATCGTGTGGTTTTGCAGAAAACTGCGTCCGCGTCTACCAAAAGATGCATGTGCATGCTTAAAACGCGTTTTGGCACAAATTCATGTGCGGGTGCTAAAAAGAGCAGCAACGGCATGCTTTTCACGTCGTTTGGTAGAAATCCACGTGCGCGTTCTGCCAAAAGCACCATTTGCATGCATATCGTGTGGTTTTGCAGAAAACTGCGTCTGCGTCAACCAAAAGATGCATGTGCATGCTTAAAACGCGTTTTGGCACAAATCCTTGTGCGGTTGCTAAAAAGAGCAGCATCGGCATGCTTTTCACGTCGTTTGGTAGAAATCCACGTGCGCGTTCTGCCAAAAGCACCATTTGCATGCATATCGTGTGGTTTTGCAGAAAACTGCGTCCGCGTCTACCAAAAGATGCATGTGCATGCTTAAAACGCGTTTTGGCACAAATCCATGTGCGGGTGCTAAAAAGAGCAGCATCGGCATGCTTTTCACGTCGTTTGGTAGAAATCCACGCGCGCGTTCTGCCAAAAGCACCATTTGCATGCATATCGTGTGGTTTTGCCGAAAACTGCGTCCGCGTCTACCAAAAGATGCATGTGCATGCTTAAAACGCGTTTTGGCACAAATCCATGTGCGGGTGCTAAAAAGAGCAGCATCGGCATGCTTTTCACGTCGTTTGGTAGAAATTCACGTGCGCGTTCTGCCAAAAGTACCATTTGCATGCATATCGTGTGGTTTAGCAGAAAACTGCGTCCGCGTCTACCAAAAGATGCATGTGCATGCTTAAAACGCGTTTTGGCACAAATCTATGTGCGGGTGCTAAAAAGAGCAGCATCGGCATGCTTTTCACGTCGTTTGGTAGAAATCCACGTGCGCCTTCTGCCAAAAGCACCATTTGCATGCATATCGTGTGGTTTTGCAGAAAACTGCGTCCGCGTCTACCAAAAGATGCATGTGCATGCTTAAAACGCGTTTTGGCACAAATCCATGTGCGGGTGCTAAAAAGAGCAGCATCGGCATGCTTTTCACGTCGTTTGGTAGAAATCCACCTGCGGGTTCTGCCAAAAGCACCGTTTGCATGCATATCGTGTGGTTTTGCAGAAAACTGCGTCCGCGTCTACCAAAAGATGCATGTGCATGCTTAACACGCGTTTTGGCACAAATCCATGTGCGGGTGCTAAAAAGAGCAGCATCGGCATGCTTTTCACGTCGTTTGGTAGAAATCCACGTGCGCGTTCTGCCAAAAGCACCATTTGCATGCATATCGTGTGGTTTTGCAGAAAACTGCATCCGCGTCTACCAAAATATGCATGTGCATGCTTAAAACGCGTTTTGGCACAAATCCATGTGCGGGTGCTAAAAAGAGCAGCATCGGCATGCTTTTCACGTCGTTTGGTAGAAATCCACGTGCGCGTTCTGCCAAATGCACCATTCACATGCATATCGTGTGGTTTTGCAGAAAACTGCGTCCGCGTCTACCAAAAGATGCATGTGCATGCTTAAAACGCGTTTTGGCAGAAATCCATGTGCGGGTGCAAAAAAGAGCAGCATCGGCATGCTTTTCACGTCGTTTGGTAGAAATCCACGTGCGCGTTCTGCCAATAGCACCATTTGCATGCATATCGTGTGGTTTTGCAGAAAACTGCGTCCGCGTCTGCCAAAAGATGCATGTGCATGCTTAAAACGCGTTTTGGCACAAATCCATTTGCGGGTGCTAAAAAGAGCAGCATCGGCATGCTTTTCACGTCGTTTGGTAGAAATCCACGTGCGCGTTCTGCCAAAAGCACCATTTGCATGCATATCGTGTGGTTTTGCAGAAAACTGCGTCCGCGTCTACCAAAAGATGCATGTGCATGCTTAAAACGCGTTTCGGCACAAATCCATGTGCGGGTGCTAAAAAGAGCAGCATCGGCATGCTTTTCACGTCGTTTGGTAGAAATTCACCTGCGCGTTCTGCCAAAAGCACCATTTGCATGCATATCGTGCGGTTTTGCAGAAAACTGAGTCCGCGTCTACCAAAAGATGCATGTGCATGCTTAAAACGCGTTTTGGCACAAATCCATGTGCGGGTGCTAAAAAGAGCAGCATCGGCATGCTTTTCACGTCGTTTGGTAGAAATCCACGCGCGCGTTCTGCCAAAAGCACCATTTGCATGCATATCGTGTGGTTTTTCCGAAAACTGCGTCCGCGTCTACCAAAAGATACATGTGCATGCTTAAAACGCGTTTTGGCACAAATCCATGTGCGGGTGCTAAAAAGAGCAGCATCGGCATGCTTTTCACGTCGTTTGGTAGAAATCCACGTGCGCGTTCTGCCAAAAGCACCACTTGCATGCATATCGTGTGGTTTTGCAGAAAACTGCGTCCGCGTCTACCAAAAGATGCATGTGCATGCTTAAAACGCGTTTTGGCACAAATCCATGTGCGGGTGCTAAAAAGAGCAGCATCGGCATGCTTTTCACGTCGTTTGGTAGAAATCCACCTGCGCGTTCTGCCAAAAGCACCGTTTGCATGCATATCGTGTGGTTTTGCAGAAAACTGCGTCCGCGTCTACCAAAAGATGCATGTGCATGCTTAACACGCGTTTTGGCACAAATCCATGTGCGGGTGCTAAAAAGAGCAGCATCGGCATGCTTTTCACGTTGTTTGGTAGAAATCCACGTGCGCGTTCTGCCAAAAGCACCATTTGCATGCATATCGTGTGGTTTTGCAGAAAACTGCGTCCGCGTCTACCAAAAGATGCATGTGCATGCTTAAAACGCGTTTTGGCACAAATCCATGTGCGGGTGCTAAAAAGAGCAGCATCGGCATGCTTTTCACGTCGTTTGGTAGAAATCCACGCGCGCGTTCTGCCAAAAGCACCATTTGCATGCATATCGTGTGGTTTTGCCGAAAACTGCGTCCGCGTCTACCAAAAGATGCATGTGCATGCTTAAAACGCGTTTTGGCACAAATCCATGTGCGGGTGCTAAAAAGAGCAGCATCGGCATGCTTTTCACGTCGTTTGGTAGAAATTCACGTGCGCGTTCTGCCAAAAGTACCATTTGCATGCATATCGTGTGGTTTAGCAGAAAACTGCGTCCGCGTCTACCAAAAGATGCATGTGCATGCTTAAAACGCGTTTTGGCACAAATCTATGTGCGGGTGCTAAAAAGAGCAGCATCGGCATGCTTTTCACGTCGTTTGGTAGAAATCCACGTGCGCCTTCTGCCAAAAGCACCATTTGCATGCATATCGTGTGGTTTTGCAGAAAACTGCGTCCGCGTCTACCAAAAGATGCATGTGCATGCTTAAAACGCGTTTTGGCACAAATCCATGTGCGGGTGCTAAAAAGAGCAGCATCGGCATGCTTTTCACGTCGTTTGGTAGAAATCCACCTGCGGGTTCTGCCAAAAGCACCGTTTGCATGCATATCGTGTGGTTTTGCAGAAAACTGCGTCCGCGTCTACCAAAAGATGCATGTGCATGCTTAACACGCGTTTTGGCACAAATCCATGTGCGGGTGCTAAAAAGAGCAGCATCGGCATGCTTTTCACGTCGTTTGGTAGAAATCCACGTGCGCGTTCTGCCAAAAGCACCATTTGCATGCATATCGTGTGGTTTTGCAGAAAACTGCATCCGCGTCTACCAAAATATGCATGTGCATGCTTAAAACGCGTTTTGGCACAAATCCATGTGCGGGTGCTAAAAAGAGCAGCATCGGCATGCTTTTCACGTCGTTTGGCAGAAATCCACGCGCGCGTTCTGCCAAAAGCACCATTTGCATGCATATCGTGTGGTTTTTCCGAAAACTGCGTCCGCGTCTACCAAAAGATGCATGTGCATGCTTAAAACGCGTTTTGGCACAAATCCATGTGCGGGTGCTAAAAAGAGCAGCATCGGCATGCTTTTCACGTCGTTTGGTAGAAATCCACGCGCGCGTTCTGCCAAAAGCACCATTTGCATGCATATCGTGTGGTTTTTCCGAAAACTGCGTCCGCGTCTACCAAAAGATGCATGTGCATGCTTAAAACGCGTTTTGGCACAAATCCATGTGCGCGTGCTAAAAAGAGCAGCATCGGCATGCTTTTCACGTCGTTTGGTAGAAATCCACGTGCGCGTTCTGCCAAAAGCACCACTTGCATGCATATCGTGTGGTTTTGCAGAAAACTGCGTCCGCGTCTACCAAAAGATGCATGTGCATGCTTAAAACGCGTTTTGGCACAAATCCATGTGCGGGTGCTAAAAAGAGCAGCATCGGCATGCTTTTCACGTCGTTTGGCAGAAATCCACGTGCGCCTTCTGCCAAAAGCACCATTTGCATGCATATCGTGTGGTTTTGCAGAAAACTGCGTCCGCGTCTACCAAAAGATGCATGTGCATGCTTAAAACGCGTTTTGGCACAAATCCATGTGCGGGTGCTAAAAAGAGCAGCATCGGCATGCTTTTCACGTCGTTTGGTAGAAATCCACCTGCGGGTTCTGCCAAAAGCACCGTTTGCATGCATATCGTGTGGTTTTGCAGAAAACTGCGTCCGCGTCTACCAAAAGATGCATGTGCATGCTTAACCCGCGTTTTGGCACAAATCCATGTGCGGGTGCTAAAAAGAGCAGCATCGGCATGCTTTTCACGTCGTTTGGTAGAAATCCACGTGCGCGTTCTGCCAAAAGCACCATTTGCATGCATATCGTGTGGTTTTGCAGAAAACTGCATCCGCGTCTACCAAAATATGCATGTGCATGCTTAAAACGCGTTTTGGCACAAATCCATGTGCGGGTGCTAAAAAGAGCAGCATCGGCATGCTTTTCACGTCGTTTGGTAGAAATCCACGTGCGCGTTCTGCCAAATGCACCATTCACATGCATATCGTGTGGTTTTGCAGAAAACTGCGTCCGCGTCTACCAAAATATGCATGTGCATGCTTAAAACGCGTTTTGGCAGAAATCCATGTGCGGGTGCTAAAAAGAGCAGCATCGGCATGCTTTTCACGTCGTTTGGTAGAAATCCACGTGCGCGTTCTGCCAATAGCACCATTTGCATGCATATCGTGTGGTTTTGCAGAAAACTGCGTCCGCGTCTGCCAAAAGATGCATGTGCATGCTTAAAACGCGTTTTGGCACAAATCCTTTTGCGGGTGCTAAAAAGAGCAGCATCGGCATGCTTTTCACGTCGTTTGGTAGAAATCCACGTGCGCGTTCTGCCAAAAGCACCATTTGCATGCATATCGTGTGGTTTTGCAGAAAACTGCGTCCGCGTCTACCAAAAGATGCATGTGCATGCTTAAAACGCGTTTCGGCACAAATCCATGTGCGGGTGCTAAAAAGAGCAGCATCGGCATGCTTTTCACGTCGTTTGGTAGAAATTCACCTGCGCGTTCTGCCAAAAGCACCATTTGCATGCATATCGTGCGGTTTTGCAGAAAACTGAGTCCGCGTCTACCAAAAGATGCATGTGCATGCTTAAAACGCGTTTTGGCACAAATCTATGTGCGGGTGCTAAAAAGAGCAGCATCGGCATGCTTTTCACGTCGTTTGGTAGAAATCCACGTGCGCCTTCTGCCAAAAGCACCATTTGCATGCATATCGTGTGGTTTTGCAGAAAACTGCGTCCGCGTCTACCAAAGATGCATGTGCATGCTTAAAACGCGTTTTGGCACAAATCCATGTGCGGGTGCTAAAAAAACCAGCATCGGCATGCTTTTCACATCGTTTGGTAGAAATCCACGTGCGCGTTCTGCCAAAAGCACCATTTGCATGCATATCGTGTAGTTTTGCAGAAAACTGCGTCCGCGTCTACCAAAAGATGCATGTGCATGCTTAAAACGCGTTTTGGCACAAATCTATGTGCGGGTGCTAAAAAGAGCAGCATCGGCATGCTTTTCACGTCGTTTGGTAGAAATCCACGTGCGCCTTCTGCCAAAAGCACCATTTGCATGCATATCGTGTGGTTTTGCAGAAAACTGCGTCCGCGTCTACCAAAAGATGCATGTGCATGCTTAAAACGCGTTTTGGCACAAATCCATGTGCGGGTGCTAAAAGAGCAGCATCGGCATGCTTTTCACGTCGTTTGGTAGAAATCCACCTGCGGGTTCTGCCAAAAGCACCGTTTGCATGCATATCGTGTGGTTTTGCAGAAAACTGCGTCCGCGTCTACCAAAAGATGCATGTGCATGCTTAAAACGCGTTTTGGCACAAATCCATGTGCGGGTGCTAAAAAGAGCAGCATCGGCATGCTTTTCACGTCGTTTGGCAGAAATCCACGTGCGCCTTCTGCCAAAAGCACCATTTGCATGCATATCGTGTGGTTTTGCAGAAAACTGCGTCCGCGTCTACCAAAAGATGCATGTGCATGCTTAAAACGCGTTTTGGCACAAATCCATGTGCGGGTGCTAAAAAGAGCAGCATCGGCATGCTTTTCACGTCGTTTGGTAGAAATCCACCTGCGGGTTCTGCCAAAAGCACCGTTTGCATGCATATCGTGTGGTTTTGCAGAAAACTGCGTCCGCGTCTACCAAAAGATGCATGTGCATGCTTAACACGCGTTTTGGCACAAATCCATGTGCGGGTGCTAAAAAGAGCAGCATCGGCATGCTTTTCACGTCGTTTGGTAGAAATCCACGTGCGCGTTCTGCCAAAAGCACCATTTGCATGCATATCGTGTGGTTTTGCAGAAAACTGCATCCGCGTCTACCAAAATATGCATGTGCATGCTTAAAACGCGTTTTGGCACAAATCCATGTGCGGGTGCTAAAAAGAGCAGCATCGGCATGCTTTTCACGTCGTTTGGTAGAAATCCACGTGCGCGTTCTGCCAAATGCACCATTCACATGCATATCGTGTGGTTTTGCAGAAAACTGCGTCCGCGTCTACCAAAAGATGCATGTGCATGCTTAAAACGCGTTTTGGCAGAAATCCATGTGCGGGTGCTAAAAAGAGCAGCATCGGCATGCTTTTCACGTCGTTTGGTAGAAATCCACGTGCGCGTTCTGCCAATAGCACCATTTGCATGCATATCGTGTGGTTTTGCAGAAAACTGCGTCCGCGTCTGCCAAAAGATGCATGTGCATGCTTAAAACGCGTTTTGGCACAAATCCTTTTGCGGGTGCTAAAAAGAGCAGCATCGGCATGCTTTTCACGTCGTTTGGTAGAAATCCACGTGCGCGTTCTGCCAAAAGCACCATTTGCATGCATATCGTGTGGTTTTGCAGAAAACTGCGTCCGCGTCTACCAAAAGATGCATGTGCATGCTTAAAACGCGTTTCGGCACAAATCCATGTGCGGGTGCTAAAAAGAGCAGCATCGGCATGCTTTTCACGTCGTTTGGTAGAAATTCACCTGCGCGTTCTGCCAAAAGCACCATTTGCATGCATATCGTGCGGTTTTGCAGAAAACTGAGTCCGCGTCTACCAAAAGATGCATGTGCATGCTTAAAACGCGTTTTGGCACAAATCTATGTGCGGGTGCTAAAAAGAGCAGCATCGGCATGCTTTTCACGTCGTTTGGTAGAAATCCACGTGCGCCTTCTGCCAAAAGCACCATTTGCATGCATATCGTGTGGTTTTGCAGAAAACTGCGTCCGCGTCTACCAAAGATGCATGTGCATGCTTAAAACGCGTTTTGGCACAAATCCATGTGCGGGTGCTAAAAAAACCAGCATCGGCATGCTTTTCACATCGTTTGGTAGAAATCCACGTGCGCGTTCTGCCAAAAGCACCATTTGCATGCATATCGTGTAGTTTTGCAGAAAACTGCGTCCGCGTCTACCAAAAGATGCATGTGCATGCTTAAAACGCGTTTTGGCACAAATCTATGTGCGGGTGCTAAAAAGAGCAGCATCGGCATGCTTTTCACGTCGTTTGGTAGAAATCCACGTGCGCCTTCTGCCAAAAGCACCATTTGCATGCATATCGTGTGGTTTTGCAGAAAACTGCGTCCGCGTCTACCAAAAGATGCATGTGCATGCTTAAAACGCGTTTTGGCACAAATCCATGTGCGGGTGCTAAAAAGAGCAGCATCGGCATGCTTTTCACGTCGTTTGGTAGAAATCCACCTGCGGGTTCTGCCAAAAGCACCGTTTGCATGCATATCGTGTGGTTTTGCAGAAAACTGCGTCCGCGTCTACCAAAAGATGCATGTGCATGCTTAACACGCGTTTTGGCACAAATCCATGTGCGGGTGCTAAAAAGAGCAGCATCGGCATGCTTTTCACGTCGTTTGGTAGAAATCCACGTGCGCGTTCTGCCAAAAGCACCATTTGCATGCATATCGTGTGGTTTTGCAGAAAACTGCATCCGCGTCTACCAAAATATGCATGTGCATGCTTAAAACGCGTTTTGGCACAAATCCATGTGCGGGTGCTAAAAAGAGCAGCATCGGCATGCTTTTCACGTCGTTTGGTAGAAATCCACGTGCGCGTTCTGCCAAATGCACCATTCACATGCATATCGTGTGGTTTTGCAGAAAACTGCGTCCGTGTCTACCAAAAGATGCATGTGCATGCTTAAAACGCGTTTTGGCAGAAATCCATGTGCGGGTGCTAAAAAGAGCAGCATCGGCATGCTTTTCACGTCGTTTGGTAGAAATCCACGTGCGCGTTCTGCCAATAGCACCATTTGCATGCATATCGTGTGGTTTTGCAGAAAACTGCGTCCGCGTCTGCCAAAAGATGCATGTGCATGCTTAAAACGCGTTTTGGCACAAATCCTTTTGCGGGTGCTAAAAAGAGCAGCATCGGCATGCTTTTCACGTCGTTTGGTAGAAATCCACGTGCGCGTTCTGCCAAAAGCACCATTTGCATGCATATCGTGTGGTTTTGCAGAAAACTGCGTCCGCGTCTACCAAAAGATGCATGTGCATGCTTAAAACGCGTTTCGGCACAAATCCATGTGCGGGTGCTAAAAAGAGCAGCATCGGCATGCTTTTCACGTCGTTTGGTAGAAATTCACCTGCGCGTTCTGCCAAAAGCACCATTTGCATGCATATCGTGCGGTTTTGCAGAAAACTGAGTCCGCGTCTACCAAAAGATGCATGTGCATGCTTAAAACGCGTTTTGGCACAAATCTATGTGCGGGTGCTAAAAAGAGCAGCATCGGCATGCTTTTCACGTCGTTTGGTAGAAATCCACGTGCGCCTTCTGCCAAAAGCACCATTTGCATGCATATCGTGTGGTTTTGCAGAAAACTGCGTCCGCGTCTACCAAAGATGCATGTGCATGCTTAAAACGCGTTTTGGCACAAATCCATGTGCGGGTGCTAAAAAAACCAGCATCGGCATGCTTTTCACATCGTTTGGTAGAAATCCACGTGCGCGTTCTGCCAAAAGCACCATTTGCATGCATATCGTGTAGTTTTGCAGAAAACTGCGTCCGCGTCTACCAAAAGATGCATGTGCATGCTTAAAACGCGTTTTGGCACAAATCCATGTGCGGGTGCTAAAAAGAGCAGCATCGGCATGCTTTTCACGTCGTTTGGTAGAAATCCACGTGCGCGTTCTGCCAAAAGCGCCATTGGCATGCATATCGTGTGGTTTTGCAGAAAACTGCGTCCGCGTCTACCAAAAGATGCATGTGCATGCTTAAAACGCGTTTTGGCACAAATCCATGTGCGGGTGCTAAAAAGAGCAGCATCGGCATGCTTTTCACGTCGTTTGGTAGAAATCCACGTGCGCGTTCTGCCAAAAGTACCATTTGCATGCATATCGTGTGGTTTTGCAGAAAACTGCGTCCGCGTCTACCAAAAGCTGCATCTGCATGCTTAAAACGCGTTTTGGCACAAATCCATGTGCGGGTGCTAAAAAGAGCAGCATCGGCATGCTTTTCACGTCGTTTGGTAAAAATCCACGTGCGCGTTCTGCCAAAAGCACCATTTGCATGCATATCGTGCGGTTTTGCAGAAAACTGCGTCCGCGTCTACCAAAAGATGCATGTGCATGCTTAAAACGCGTTTTGGCACAAATCCATGTGCGGGTGCTAAAAAGAGCAGCATCGGCATGCTTCTCACGTCGTTTGGTAGAAATCCACGTGCGCGTTCTGCCAAAAGCACCATTTGCATGCATATCGTGTGGTTTTTCCGAAAACTGCGTCCGCGTCTACCAAAAGATGCATGTGCATGCTTAAAACGCGTTTTGGCACAAATCCATGTGCGGGTGCTAAAAAGAGCAGCATCGGCATGCTTTTCACGTCGTTTGGTAGAAATCCACGCGCGCGTTCTGCCAAAAGCACCATTTGCATGCATATCGTGTGGTTTTTCCGAAAACTGCGTCCGCGTCTACCAAAAGATGCATGTGCATGCTTAAAACGCGTTTTGGCACAAATCCATGTGCGCGTGCTAAAAAGAGCAGCATCGGCATGCTTTTCACGTCGTTTGGTAGAAATCCACGTGCGCGTTCTGCCAAAAGCACCACTTGCATGCATATCGTGTGGTTTTGCAGAAAACTGCGTCCGCGTCTACCAAAAGATGCATGTGCATGCTTAAAACGCGTTTTGGCACAAATCCATGTGCGGGTGCTAAAAAGAGCAGCATCGGCATGCTTTTCACGTCGTTTGGTAGAAATCCACCTGCGGGTTCTGCAAAAGCACCGTTTGCATGCATATCGTGTGGTTTTGCAGAAAACTGCGTCCGCGTCTACCAAAAGATGCATGTGCATGCTTAACACGCGTTTTGGCACAAATCCATGTGCGGGTGCTAAAAAGAGCAGCATCGGCATGCTTTTCACGTCGTTTGGTAGAAATCCACGTGCGCGTTCTGCCAAAAGCACCATTTGCATGCATATCGTGTGGTTTTGCAGAAAACTGCATCCGCGTCTACCAAAATATGCATGTGCATGCTTAAAACGCGTTTTGGCACAAATCCATGTGCGGGTGCTAAAAAGAGCAGCATCGGCATGCTTTTCACGTCGTTTGGTAGAAATCCACGTGCGCGTTCTGCCAAATGCACCATTCACATGCATATCGTGTGGTTTTGCAGAAAACTGTGTCCGCGTCTACCAAAAGATGCATGTGCATGCTTAACACGCGTTTTGGCACAAATCCATGTGCGGGTGCTAAAAAGAGCAGCATCGGCATGCTTTTCACGTCGTTTGGTAGAAATCCACGTGCGCGTTCTGCCAAAAGCACCATTTGCATGCATATCGTGTGGTTTTGCAGAAAACTGCATCCGCGTCTACCAAAATATGCATGTGCATGCTTAAAACGCGTTTTGGCACAAATCCATGTGCGGGTGCTAAAAAGAGCAGCATCGGCATGCTTTTCACGTCGTTTGGTAGGAATCCACGTGCGCGTTCTGCCAAATGCACCATTCACATGCATATCGTGTGGTTTTGCAGAAAACTGCGTCCGCGTCTACCAAAAGATGCATGTGCATGCTTAAAACGCGTTTTGGCAGAAATCCATGTGCGGGTGCTAAAAAGAGCAGCATCGGCATGCTTTTCACGTCGTTTGGTAGAAATCCACGTGCGCGTTCTGCCAAAAGCACCATTTGCATGCATATCGTGTGGTTTTGCAGAAAACTGCGTCCGCGTCTACCAAAAGATGCATGTGCATGCTTAAAACGCGTTTTGGCACAAATCCATGTGCGGGTGCTAAAAAGAGCAGCATCGGCATGCTTTTCACGTCGTTTGGTAGAAATACGCGCTCGCGTTCTGCCAAAAGCACCATTTGCATGCATATCGTGTGGTTTTGCAGAAAACTGCGTCCGAGTCTACCAAAAGATGCATGTGCATGCTTAAAACGCGTTTTGGCACAAATCCATGTGCGGGTGCTAAAAAGAGCAGCATCGGCATGCTTTTCACGTCGTTTGGTAGAAATCCACGCGCGCGTTCTGCCAAAAGCACCATTTGCATGCATATCGTGTGGTTTTGCCGAAAACTGCGTCCGCGTCTACCAAAATATGCATGTGCATGCTTAAAACGCGTTTTGGCACAAATCCATGTGCGGGTGCTAAAAAGAGCAGCATCGGCATGCTTTTCACGTCGTTTGGTAGAAATCCACCTGCGCGTTCTGCCAAATGCACCATTTGCATGCATATCGTGCGGTTTTGCAGAAAACTGAGTCCGCGTCTACCAAAAGATGCATGTGCATGCTTAAAACGCGTTTTGGCACAAATCCATGTGCGGGCGCTAAAAAGAGCAGCATCGACATGCTTTTCACGTCGTTTGGTAGAAATCCACGCGCGCGTTCTGCCAAAAGCACCATTTGCATGCATATCGTGTGGTTTTGCAGAAAACTGTGTCCGCGTCTACCAAAAGATGCATGTGCATGCTTAAAACGCGTTTTGGCACAAATCCATGTGCGGGTGCTAAAAAGAGGAGCATCGGCATGCTTTTCACGTCGTTTGGTAGAAATTCACGTGCGCGTTCTGCCAAAAGTACCATTTGCATGCATATCGTGTGGTTTAGCAGAAAACTGCGTCCGCGTCTACCAAAAGATGCATGTGCATGCTTAAAACGCGTTTTGGCACAAATCTATGTGCGGGTGCTAAAAAGAGCAGCATCGGCATGCTTTTCACGTCGTTTGGTAGAAATCCACGTGCGCCTTCTGCCAAAAGCACCATTTGCATGCATATCGTGTGGTTTTGCAGAAAACTGCGTCCGCGTCTACCAAAAGATGCATGTGCATGCTTAAAACGCGTTTTGGCACAAATCCATGTGCGGGTGCTAAAAAGAGCAGCATCGGCATGCTTTTCACGTCGTTTGGTAGAAATCCACCTGCGGGTTCTGCCAAAAGCACCGTTTGCATGCATATCGTGTGGTTTTGCAGAAAACTGCGTCCGCGTCTACCAAAAGATGCATGTGCATGCTTAACACGCGTTTTGGCACAAATCCATGTGCGGGTGCTAAAAAGAGCAGCATCGGCATGCTTTTCACGTCGTTTGGTAGAAATCCACGTGCGCGTTCTGCCAAAAGCACCATTTGCATGCATATCGTGTGGTTTTGCAGAAAACTGCATCCGCGTCTACCAAAATATGCATGTGCATGCTTAAAACGCGTTTTGGCACAAATCCATGTGCGGGTGCTAAAAAGAGCAGCATCGGCATGCTTTTCACGTCGTTTGGTAGAAATCCACGTGCGCGTTCTGCCAAATGCACCATTCACATGCATATCGTGTGGTTTTGCAGAAAACTGCGTCCGCGTCTACCAAAAGATGCATGTGCATGCTTAAAACGCGTTTTGGCAGAAATCCATGTGCGGGTGCTAAAAAGAGCAGCATCGGCATGCTTTTCACGTCGTTTGGTAGAAATCCACGTGCGCGTTCTGCCAATAGCACCATTTGCATGCATATCGTGTGGTTTTGCAGAAAACTGCGTCCGCGTCTGCCAAAAGATGCATGTGCATGCTTAAAACGCGTTTTGGCACAAATCCTTTTGCGGGTGCTAAAAAGAGCAGCATCGGCATGCTTTTCACGTCGTTTGGTAGAAATCCACGTGCGCGTTCTGCCAAAAGCACCATTTGCATGCATATCGTGTGGTTTTGCAGAAAACTGCGTCCGCGTCTACCAAAAGATGCATGTGCATGCTTAAAACGCGTTTCGGCACAAATCCATGTGCGGGTGCTAAAAAGAGCAGCATCGGCATGCTTTTCACGTCGTTTGGTAGAAATTCACCTGCGCGTTCTGCCAAAAGCACCATTTGCATGCATATCGTGCGGTTTTGCAGAAAACTGAGTCCGCGTCTACCAAAAGATGCATGTGCATGCTTAAAACGCGTTTTGGCACAAATCTATGTGCGGGTGCTAAAAAGAGCAGCATCGGCATGCTTTTCACGTCGTTTGGTAGAAATCCACGTGCGCCTTCTGCCAAAAGCACCATTTGCATGCATATCGTGTGGTTTTGCAGAAAACTGCGTCCGCGTCTACCAAAGATGCATGTGCATGCTTAAAACGCGTTTTGGCACAAATCCATGTGCGGGTGCTAAAAAAACCAGCATCGGCATGCTTTTCACATCGTTTGGTAGAAATCCACGTGCGCGTTCTGCCAAAAGCACCATTTGCATGCATATCGTGTAGTTTTGCAGAAAACTGCGTCCGCGTCTACCAAAAGATGCATGTGCATGCTTAAAACGCGTTTTGGCACAAATCCATGTGCGGGTGCTAAAAAGAGCAGCATCGGCATGCTTTTCACGTCGTTTGGTAGAAATCCACGTGCGCGTTCTGCCAAAAGCGCCATTGGCATGCATATCGTGTGGTTTTGCAGAAAACTGCGTCCGCGTCTACCAAAAGATGCATGTGCATGCTTAAAACGCGTTTTGGCACAAATCCATGTGCGGGTGCTAAAAAGAGCAGCATCGGCATGCTTTTCATGTCGTTTGGTAGAAATCCACGTGCGCGTTCTGCCAAAAGTACCATTTGCATGCATATCGTGTGGTTTTGCAGAAAACTGCGTCCGCGTCTACCAAAAGCTGCATCTGCATGCTTAAAACGCGTTTTGGCACAAATCCATGTGCGGGTGCTAAAAAGAGCAGCATCGGCATGCTTTTCACGTCGTTTGGTAAAAATCCACGTGCGCGTTCTGCCAAAAGCACCATTTGCATGCATATCGTGCGGTTTTGCAGAAAACTGCGTCCGCGTCTACCAAAAGATGCATGTGCATGCTTAAAACGCGTTTTGGCACAAATCCATGTGCGGGTGCTAAAAAGAGCAGCATCGGCATGCTTCTCACGTCGTTTGGTAGAAATCCACGTGCGCGTTCTGCCAAAAGCACCATTTGCATGCATATCGTGTGGTTTTTCCGAAAACTGCGTCCGCGTCTACCAAAAGATGCATGTGCATGCTTAAAACGCGTTTTGGCACAAATCCATGTGCGGGTGCTAAAAAGAGCAGCATCGGCATGCTTTTCACGTCGTTTGGTAGAAATCCACGCGCGCGTTCTGCCAAAAGCACCATTTGCATGCATATCGTGTGGTTTTTCCGAAAACTGCGTCCGCGTCTACCAAAAGATGCATGTGCATGCTTAAAACGCGTTTTGGCACAAATCCATGTGCGCGTGCTAAAAAGAGCAGCATCGGCATGCTTTTCACGTCGTTTGGTAGAAATCCACGTGCGCGTTCTGCCAAAAGCACCACTTGCATGCATATCGTGTGGTTTTGCAGAAAACTGCGTCCGCGTCTACCAAAAGATGCATGTGCATGCTTAAAACGCGTTTTGGCACAAATCCATGTGCGGGTGCTAAAAAGAGCAGCATCGGCATGCTTTTCACGTCGTTTGGTAGAAATCCACCTGCGGGTTCTGCCAAAAGCACCGTTTGCATGCATATCGTGTGGTTTTGCAGAAAACTGCGTCCGCGTCTACCAAAAGATGCATGTGCATGCTTAACACGCGTTTTGGCACAAATCCATGTGCGGGTGCTAAAAAGAGCAGCATCGGCATGCTTTTCACGTCGTTTGGTAGAAATCCACGTGCGCGTTCTGCCAAAAGCACCATTTGCATGCATATCGTGTGGTTTTGCAGAAAACTGCATCCGCGTCTACCAAAATATGCATGTGCATGCTTAAAACGCGTTTTGGCACAAATCCATGTGCGGGTGCTAAAAAGAGCAGCATCGGCATGCTTTTCACGTCGTTTGGTAGAAATCCACGTGCGCGTTCTGCCAAATGCACCATTCACATGCATATCGTGTGGTTTTGCAGAAAACTGTGTCCGCGTCTACCAAAAGATGCATGTGCATGCTTAAAACGCGTTTTGGGAGAAATCCATGTGCGGGTGCTAAAAAGAGCAGCATCGGCATGCTTTTCACGTCGTTTGGTAGAAATCCACGTGCGCGTTCTGCCAATAGCACCATTTGCATGCATATCGTGTGGTTTTGCAGAAAACTGCGTCCGCGTCTGCCAAAAGATGCATGTGCATGCTTAAAAGGCGTTTTGGCACAAATCCATTTGCGGGTGCTAAAAAGAGCAGCATCGGCATGCTTTTCACGTCGTTTGGTAGAAATCCACGTGCGCGTTCTGCCAAAAGCACCATTTGCATGCATATCGTGTGGTTTTGCAGAAAACTGCGTCCGCGTCTACCAAAAGATGCATGTGCATGCTTAAAACGCGTTTCGGCACAAATCCATGTGCGGGTGCTAAAAAGAGCAGCATCGGCATGCTTTTCACGTCGTTTGGTAGAAATTCACCTGCGCGTTCTGCCAAAAGCACCATTTGCATGCATATCGTGCGGTTTTGCAGAAAACTGAGTCCGCGTCTACCAAAAGATGCATGTGCATGCTTAAAACGCGTTTTGGCACAAATCCATGTGCGGGTGCTAAAAAGAGCAGCATCGGCATGCTTTTCACGTCGTTTGGTAGAAATCCACGCGCGCGTTCTGCCAAAAGCACCATTTGCATGCATATCGTGTGGTTTTGCCGAAAACTGCGTCCGCGTCTACCAAAAGATGCATGTGCATGCTTAAAACGTGTTTTGGCACAAATCCATGTGCGGTTGCTAAAAAGAGCAGCATCGGCATGCTTTTCACGTCGTTTCGCAGAAATCCACGTGCGCGTTCTGCCAAAAGCACCATTTGCATGCATATCGTGTGGTTTTGCAGAAAACTGCGTCCGCGTCTACCAAAAGATGCATGTGCATGCTTAAAACGCGTTTTGGCACAAATCCATGTGCGGGTGCTAAAAAGAGCAGCATCGGCATGCTTTTCACGTCGTTTGGTAGAAATCCGCGCTCGCGTTCTGCCAAAAGCACCATTTGCATGCATATCGTGTGGTTTTGCAGAAAACTGCGTCCGAGTCTACCAAAAGATGCATGTGCATGCTTAAAACGCGTTTTGGCACAAATCCATGTGCGGGTGCTAAAAAGAGCAGCATCGGCATGCTTTTCACGTCGTTTGGTAGAACTCCACGCGCGCGTTCTGCCAAGAGCTCCATTTGCATGCATATCGTGTGGTTTTGCAGAAAACTGCGTCCGCGTCTACCAAAAGATGCATGTGCATGCTTAAAACGCGTTTTGGCACAAATCTATGTGCGGGTCCTAAAAAGAGCAGCATCGGCATGCTTTTCACGTCGTTTGGTAGAAATCCACCTGCGCGTTCTGCCAAAAGCACCATTTGCATGCATATCGTGCGGTTTTGCAGAAAACTGCGTCCGCGTCTACCAAAAGATGCATGTGCATGCTTAACACGTGTTTTGGCACAAATCCATGAGCGGGTGCTAAAAAGAGCAGCATCGGCATGCTTTTAACGTCGTTTGGTAGAAATCCACGTGCGCGTTCTGCCAAAAGCACCATTCGCGTGCATATCGTGTGGTTTTGCAGAAAACTGCGTCCGCGTCTACCAAAAGATGCATGTGCATGCTTAAAACCGTTTTGGCACAAATCCATGCGCGGGTGCTAAAAAGAGCAGCATCGGCATGCTTTTCACGTCGTTTGGTAGAAATCCACGTGCGCGTTCTACCAAAAGCACCATTTGCATGCATATCCTGTGGTTTTGCAGAAAACTGCGTCCGCGTCTACCAAAAGATGCATGTGCATGCTTAAAATGCGTTTTGGCACAAATTCATGTGCGGGTGCTAAAAAGAGCAGCAACGGCATGCTTTTCACGTCGTTTGGTAGAAATCCACGTGCGCGTTCTGCCAAAAGCACCATTTGCATGCATATCGTGTGGTTTTGCAGAAAACTGCGTCTGCGTCTACCAAAAGATGCATTTGCATGCTTAAAACGCGTTTTGGCACAAATTCATGTGCGGGTGCTAAAAAGAACAGCATGGGCATGCTTTTCACGTCGCTTGGTAGAAATCCAAGTGCGCGTTCTGCCAAAAGCACCATTTGCATGCATATCGTGTGGTTTTGCAGAAAACTGCTTCCGCGTCTACCAAAAGATGCATGTGCATGCTTAAAACGCGTTTTGGCACAAATCCATGTGCGGGTGCTAAAACGAGCATCATCGGCATGCTTTTCACGTCGTTTGGTAGAAATCCACGTGCGCGTTCTGCCAAAAGTACCATTTGCATGCATATCGTGTGGTTTAGCAGAAAACTGCGTCCGCGTCTACCAAAAGATGCATGTGCATGCTTAAAACGCGTTTTGGTACAAATTCATGTGCGGGTGCTAAAAAGAGCAGCATCGGCATGCTTTTCACGTCGTTTGGTAGAAATCCACGCGCGCGTTCTGCCAAAAGCACCATTTGCATGCATATCGTGTGGTTTTGCAGAAAACTGCGTCCGAGTCTACCAAAAGATGCATGTGCATGCTTAAAACGCATTTTGGCACAAATCCATATGCGGGTGCTAAAAAGAGCAGCATCGGCATGCTTTTCACGTCGTTTGGTAGACCTCCACGTGCGCGTTCTGCCAAAAGCACCATTTGCATGCATATCGTGTGGTTTTGCAGAAAACTGCGTCCGCGTCTACCAAAAGATGCATGTGCATGCTTAAAACGCGTTTTGGCACAAATTCATGTGCGGGTCCTAAAAAGAGCAGCATCGGCATGCTTTTCACGTCGTTTGGTAGAAATCCGCGCTCGCGTTCTGCCAAAAGCACCATTTGCATGCATATCGTGTGGTTTCGCAGAAAACTGCGTCCGAGTCTACCAAAAGATGCATGTGCATGCTTAAAACGCGTTTTGGCACAAATCCATGTGCGGGTGCTAAAAAGAGCAGCATCGGCATGCTTTTCACGTCGTTTGGTAGAACTCCACGCGCGCGTTCTGCCAAGAGCTCCATTTGCATGCATATCGTGTGGTTTTGCAGAAAACTGCGTCCGCGTCTACCAAAAGATGCATGTGCTTGCTTAAAACGCGTTTTGGCACAAATCTATGTGCGGGTCCTAAAAAGAGCAGCATCGGCATGCTTTTCACGTCGTTTGGTAGAAATCCACCTGCGCGTTCTGCCAAAAGCACCATTTGCATGCATATCGTGCGGTTTTGCAGAAAACTGCGTCGGCGTCTACCAAAAGATGCATGTGCATGCTTAACACGTGTTTTGGCACAAATCCATGAGCGGGTGCTAAAAAGAGCAGCATCGGCATGCTTTTCACGTCGTTTGGTAGAAATCCACGTGCGCGTTCTGCCAAAAGCACCATTCGCGTGCATATCGTGTGGTTTTGCAGAAAACTGCGTCCGCGTCTACCAAAAGATGCATGTGCATGCTTAAAACCGTTTTGGCACAAATTCATGTGCGGGTGCTAAAAAGAGCAGCATCGGCATGCTTTTCGCGTCGTTTGGTAGAAATCCACGTGCGCGTTCTACCAAAAGCACCATTTGCATGCATATCGTGTGGTTTTGCAGAAAACTGCGTCCGCGTCTACCAAAAGATGCATGTGCATGCTTAAAATGCGTTTTGGCACAAATTCATGTGCGGGTGCTAAAAAGAGCAGCAACGGCATGCTTTTCACGTCGTTTGGTAGAAATCCACGTGCGCGTTCTGCCAAAAGCACCATTTGCATGCATATCGTGTGGTTTTGCAGAAAACTGCGTCTGCGTCTACCAAAAGATGCATTTGCATGCTTAAAACGCGTTTTGGCACAAATTCATGTGCGGGTGCTAAAAAGAACAGCATGGGCATGCTTTTCACGTCGCTTGGTAGAAATCCAAGTGCGCGTTCTGCCAAAAGCACCATTTGCATGCATATCGTGTGGTTTTGCAGAAAACTGCTTCCGCGTCTACCAAAAGATGCATGTGCATGCTTAAAACGCGTTTTGGTACAAATTCATGTGCGGGTGCTAAAAAGAGCAGCATCGGCATGCTTTTCACGTCGTTTGGTAGAAATCCACGCGCGCGTTCTGCCAAAAGCACCATTTGCATGCATATCGTGTGGTTTTGCAGAAAACTGCGTCCGAGTCTACCAAAAGATGCATGTGCATGCTTAAAACGCATTTTGGCACAAATCCATATGCGGGTGCTAAAAAGAGCAGCATCGGCATGCTTTTCACGTCGTTTGGTAGAACTCCACGTGCGCGTTCTGCCAAAAGCACCATTTGCATGCATATCGTGTGGTTTTGCAGAAAACTGCGTCCGCGTCTACCAAAAGATGCATGTGCATGCTTAAAACGCGTTTTGGCACAAATTCATGTGCGGGTCCTAAAAAGAGCAGCATCGGCATGCTTTTCACGTCGTTTGGTAGAAATCCACCTGCGCGTTCTGCCAAAAGCACCATTTGCATGCATATCGTGCGGTTTTGCAGAAAACTGCGTCCGCGTCTACCAAAAGATGCATGTGCATGCTTAACACGTGTTTTGGCACAAATCCATGAGCGGGTGCTAAAAAGAGCAGCATCGGCATGCTTTTCACGTCGTTTGGTAGAAATCCACTTGCGCGTTCTGCCAAAAGCACCATTCGCGTGCATATCGTGTGGTTTTGCAGAAAACTGCGTCCGCGTCTACCAAAAGATGCATGTGCATGCTTAAAACCGTTTTGGCACAAATCCATGTGCGGGTGCTAAAAAGAGCAGCATCGGCATGCTTTTCACGTCGTTTGGTAGAAATCCACGTGCGCGTTCTACCAAAAGCACCATTTGCATGCATATCGTGTGGTTTTGCAGAAAACTGCGTCCGCGTCTACCAAAAGATGCATGTGCATGATTAAAACGTGTTTTGGCACAAATTCATGTGCGGGTGCTAAAAAGAGCAGCAACGGCATGCTTTTCACGTCGTTTGGTAGAAATCCACGTGCGCGTTCTGCCAAAAGCACCATTTGCATGCATATCGTGTGGTTTTGCAGAAAACTGCGTCTGCGTCTACCAAAAGATGCATGTGCATGCTTAAAACGCGTTTAGGCACAAATTCATGTGCGAGCGCTAAAAAGAGCAGCATGGGCATGCTTTTCACGTCGCTTGGTAGAAATCCACGTGCGCGTTCTGCCAAAAGCACCATTTGCATGCATATCGTGTGGTTTTGCAGAAAACTGCGTCCGCGTCTACCAAAAGATGCATGTGCATGCTTAAAACGCGTTTTGGCTCAAATCCATGTGCGGGTGCTAAAACGAGCATCATCGGCATGCTTTTCACGTCGTTTGGTAGAAATCCACGTGCGCGTTCTGCCAAAAGTACCATTTGCATGCATATCGTGTGGTTTAGCAGAAAACTGCGTCCGCGTCTACCAAAAGATGCATGTGCATATTTAAAACGCGTTTTGGCACAAATCCATGTGCGGTGCTAAAAAGAGCAGCATCGGCATGCTTTTCACGTCGTTTGGGAGAAATCCACGTGCGCGTTCTGCCAAAAGTACCATTTGCATGCATATCGTATGGTTTAGCAGAAAACTGCGTCCGCGTCTACCAAAAGATGCATGTGCATGCTTAAAACGCGTTTTGGTACAAATTCATGTGCGGGTGCTAAAAAGAGCAGCATCGGCATGCTTTTCACGTCGTTTGGTAGAAATCCACGCGCGCGTTCTGCCAAAAGCACCATTTGCATGCATATCGTGTGGTTTTGCAGAAAACTGCGTCCGAGTCTACCAAAAGATGCATATGCATGCTTAAAACGCGTTTTGGCACAAATCCATATGGGGGTGCTAAAAAGAGCAGCATCGGCATGCTTTTCACGTCGTTTGGTTGAACTCCACGCGCGCGTTCTGCCAAAAGCACCATTTGCATGCATATCGTGTGGTTTTGCAGAAAACTGCGTCCGCGTCTACCAAAAGATGCATGTGCATGCTTAAAACGCGTTTTGGCACAAATTCATGTGCGGGTCCTAAAAAGAGCAGCATCGGAATGCTTTTCACGTCGTTTGGTAGAAATCCACCTGCGCGTTCTGCCAAAAGCACCATTTGCATGCATATCGTGCGGTTTTGCAGAAAACTGCGTCCGCGTCTACCAAAAGATGCATGTGCATGCTTAACACGTGTTTTGGCACAAATCCATGAGCGGGTGCTAAAAAGAGCAGCATCGGCATGCTTTCACGTCGTTTGGTAGAAATCCACTTGCGCGTTCTGCCAAAAGCACCATTCGCGTGCATATCGTGTGGTTTTGCAGAAAACTGCGTCCGCGTCTACCAAAAGATGCATGTGCATGCTTAAAACCGTTTTGGCACAAATCCATGTGCGGGTGCTAAAAGAGCAGCATCGGCATGCTTTTCACGTCGTTTGGTAGAAATCCACGTGCGCGTTCTACCAAAAGCACCATTTGCATGCATATCGTGTGGTTTTGCAGAAAACTGCGTCCGCGTCTACCAAAAGATGCATGTGCATGCTTAAAACGCGTTTAGGCACAAATTCATGTGCGGGCGCTAAAAAGAGCAGCATGGGCATGCTTTTCACGTCGCTTGGTAGAAATCCACGTGCGCGTTCTGCAAAAGCACCATTTGCATGCATATCGCGTGGTTTTGCAGAAAACTGCGTCCGCGTCTACCAAAAGATGCATGTGCATGCTTAAAACGCGTTTTGGCACAAATCCATGTGCGGGTGCTAAAAAGAGCAGCAACGGCATGCTTTTCACGTCGTTTGGTAGAAATCCACGTGCGCGTTCTGCCAAAAGCACCATTTGCATGCATATCGTGTGGTTTTGCAGAAAACTGCGTCTGCGTCTACCAAAAGATGCATGTGCATGCTTAAAACGCGTTTAGGCACAAATTCATGTGCGGGCGCTAAAAAGAGCAGCATGGGCATGCTTTTCACGTCGCTTGGTAGAAATCCACGTGCGCGTTCTGCCAAAAGCACCATTTGCATGCATATCGCGTGGTTTTGCAGAAAACTGCGTCCGCGTCTACCAAAAGATGCATGTGCATGCTTAAAACGCGTTTTGGCACAAATCCATGTGCGGGTGCTAAAACGAGCATCATCGGCATGCTTTTCACGTCGTTTGGTAGAAATCCACGTGCGCGTTCTGCCAAAAGTACCATTTGCATGCATATCGTGTGGTTTAGGAGAATACTGCGTCCGCGTCTACCAAAAGATGCATGTGCATGCTTAAAACGCGTTTTGGCACAAATCCATGTGCGGGTGCTAAAAAGAGCAGCATCGGCATGCTTTTCACGTCGTTTGGGAGGAATCCACGTGCGCGTTCTGCCAAAAGTACCATTTGCATGCATATCGTGTGGTTTAGCAGAAAACTGCGTCCGCGTCTACCAAAAGATGCATGTGCATGCTTAAAACGCGTTTTGGCACAAATCCATGTGCGGGTGCTAAAAAGAGCAGCATCGGTATGCTTTTCACGTCGTTTGGTAGAAATCCACGTGCGCGTTCTTCCAAAAGCACCATTTGCATGCATATCGTGTGGTTTTGTAGAAAAGTGCGTCTGCGTCTACCAAAAGATGCATGTGCATGCTTAAAACGCGTTTTGGCACAAATCCATGTGCGGGTGCTAAAAAGAGCAGCATCGGCATGCTTTTTACGTCGTTTGGTAGAAATCCACGTGTGCGTTCTACCAAAAGCACCATTTGCATGCATATCGTGTGGTTTTGCAGAAAACTGCGTCCGCGTCTACCAAAAGATGCATGTGCATGCTTAAAACGCGTTTTGGCACAAATTCATGTGCGGGTGCTAAAAACAGCAGCATGGGCATGCTTTTCACGTCGTTTGGTAGAAATCCACGTGCGCGTTCTGCCGAAAGCACCATTTGCATGCATATCGTGTGGTCTTGCAGAAAACTGCGTCCGCGTCTTCCAAAAGATGCATGTGCGTGCTTAAAACGCGTTTTGGCACAAATCCAAGTGCGGGTGCTAAAAAGAGCAGCATCGGCATGCTTTCCACGTCGTTTGGTAGAAATCCACGTGCGCGTTCTGCCAAAAGCACCATTTGCATGCATATCCTGTGGTTTTGCAGAAAACTGCGTCCGCGTCTACCAAAAGATGCATGTGCATGCTTAAAACGCGTTTTGGCACAAATCCATGTGCGGGTGCTTAAAAGAGCAGCATCGGCATGCTTTTCACGTCGTTTGGTAGAAATCCACGTGCGCGTTCTGCCAAAAGCACCATTTGCATGCATATCGTGTGGTTTTGCAGAAAACTGCGTCCGCGTCTACCAAAAGATGCATGTGCATGCTTAAAACGCGTTTTGGCACAAATCCATGTGCGGGTGCTAAAAAGAGCAGCATCGGCATGCTTTTCACGTCATTTGGTAGAAATCCACGCGCGCGTTCTGAAAAAAGCACCTTTTGCATGCATATCGCGTGGTTTTGCAGAAAACTGCGTCCGAGTCTACCAAAAGATGCATGTGCATGCTTAAAACGCGTTTTGGCACAAATCAATGTGCGGGTGCTAAAAAGAGCAGCATCGGCATGCTTTTCTCGTCGTTTGGTAGAAATACACGTGCGCGTTCTGCCAAAAGCACCATTTGCATGCATATCGTGTGGTTTTGCAGAAAACTGCGTCCGCGTCTACCAAAAGATGCATGTGCATGCTTAAAACGCGTTTTGGCACAAATCCATGTGCGGGTCCTAAAAAGAGCAGCATCGGCATGCTTTTCACGTCGTTTGGTAGAAATCCACCTGCGCGTTCTGCCAAAAGCACCATTTGCATGCATATCGTGCGGTTTTGCAGAAAACTGCGTCCGCGTCTACCAAAAGATGCATGTGCATGCTTAACACGTGTCTTGGCACAAATCCATGAGCGGGTGCTAAAAAGAGCAGCATCGGCATGCTTTTCACGTCGTTTGGTAGAAATCCACGTGCGCCTTCTGCCAAAAGCACCATTTGCATGCATATCGTGTGGTTTTGCAGAAAACTGCGTCCGCGTCTACCAAAAGATGCATGTGCATGCTTAAAACGCGTTTTGGCACAAATTCATGTTCGGGTGCTAAAAAGAGCAGCAACGGCATGCTTTTCACGTCGTTTGGTAGAAATCCACGTGCGCGTTCTGCCAAAAGCACCATTTGCATGCATATCGTGTGGTTTTGCAGAAAACTGCGTCAGCGTCTACCAAAAGATGCATGTGCATGCTTAAAACGCGTTTTGGCACAAATTCATGTGCGGGTGCTAAAAAGAGCAGCATGGGCATGCTTTTCACGTCGCTTGGTAGAAATCCACGTGCGCGTTCTGCCAAAAGCACCATTTGCATGCATATCGTGTGGTTTTGCAGAAAACTGCATCCGCGTCTACCAAAAGATGCATGTGCATGCTTAAAACGCGTTTTGGCACAAATCCATGTGCGGGTGCTAAAAAGAGCATCATCGGCATGCTTTTCACGTCGTTTGGTAGAAATCCACGTGCGCGTTCTGCCAAAAGTACCATTTGCATGCATATCGTGTGGTTTAGCAGAAAACTGCGTCCGCGTCTACCAAAAGATGCATGTGCATGCTTAAAACGCGTTTTGGCACAAATCCATGTGCGGGTGCTAAAAAGAGCAGCATCGGCATGCTTTTCACGTCGTTTGGGAGAAATCCACGTGCGCGTTCTGCCAAAAGTATCATTTGCATGCATATCGTGTGGTTTAGCAGAAAACTGCGTCCGCGTCTACCAAAAGATGCATGTGCATGCTTAAAACGCGTTTTGGCACAAATCCATGTGCGGGTGCTAAAAAGAGCAGCATCGGCATGCTTTTTACGTTGTTTGGTAGAAATCCACGTGCGCGTTCTACCAAAAGCACCATTTGCATGCATATCGTGTGGTTTTGCAGAAAACTGCGTCCGCGTCTACCAAAAGATGCATGTGCATGCTTAAAACGCGTTTTGGCACAAATTCATGTGCGGGTGCTAAAAAGAGCAGCAACGGCATGCTTTTCACGTCGTTTGGTAGAAATCCACGTGCGCGTTCTGCCAAAAGCACCATTTGCATGCATATCGTGTGGTTTTGCAGAAAACTGCGTCTGCGTCTACCAAAAGATGCATGTGCATGCTTAAAACGCGTTTTGGCACAAATTCATGTGCGGGTGCTAAAAACAGCAGCATGGGCATGCTTTTCACGTCGTTTGGTAGAAATCCACGTGCGCGTTCTGCCAAAAGCACCATTTGCATGCATATCGTGTGGTTTTGCAGAAAACTGCGTCCGCGTCTACTAAAAGATGCATGCGCATGCTTAAAACGCGTTTTGGCACAAATCCATGTGCGGGTGCTAAAAAGAGCAGCATCGGCATGCTTTTCACGTCGTTTGATAGAAATCCACGTGCGCGTTCTGCCAAAAGCACCATTTGCATGCATATCGTGTGGTTTTGCAGAAAACTGCGTCCGCGTCTACTAAAAGATGCATGTGCATGCTTAAAACGCGTTTTGGCACAAATTCATGTGCGGGTGCTAAAAAGAGCAGCATCGGCATGCTTTTCACGTCGTTTGGTAGAAATCCACGTGCGCGTTCTCCCAAAAGCACCATTTGCATGCATATCGTGTGGTTTTGCAGAAAACTGCATCCGCGTCTACCAAAATATGCATGTGCATGCTTAAAACGCGTTTTGGCACAAATCCATGTGCGGGTGCTAAAAAGAGCAGCATCGGCATGCTTTTCACGTCGTTTGGTAGAAATCCACGTGCGCGTTCTGCCAAAAGCACCATTTGCATGCATATCGTGTGGTTTTGCAGAAAACTGCGTTCGCGTCTACCAAAAGATGCATGTGCATGCTTGACACGCGTTTTGGCACAAATCCATGTGCGGGTGCTAAAAAGAGCAGCATCGGCATGCTTTTCACGTCGTTTGGTAGAAATCCACGTGCGCGTTCTGCCAAAAGCACCATTTGCATGCATATCGTGTGATTTTGCAGAAAACTGCATCCGCGTCTACCAAAATTTGCATGTGCATGCTTAAAACGCGTTTTGGCACAAATCCATGTGCGGGTGCTAAAAAGAGCAGCATCGGCATGCTTTTCACGTCGTTTGGTAGAAATCCACGTGCGCGTTCTGCCAAAAGCACCATTTGCATGCATATCGTGTGGTTTTGCAGAAAACTGCGTTCGCGTCTACCAAAAGATGCATGTGCATGCTTGACACGCGTTTTGGCACAAATCTATGTGCTGCTGCTAAAAAGAGCAGCATCGGCATGCTTTTCACGTCGTTTGGTAGAAATCCACGTGCGCGTTCTGCCAAAAGCACCATTTGCATGCATATCGTGTGGTTTTGCAGAAAACTGCGTCCGCGTCCACCAAAAGATGCATGTGCATGCTTAAAACGCGTTTTGGCACAAATCCATGTGCGGGTGCTAAAAAGAGCAGCATCGGCATGCTTTTCACGTCGTTTGGTAGAAATCCACGTGCGCGTTCG
This sequence comes from Dermacentor variabilis, assembly GCF_050947875.1. Lineage (NCBI taxonomy): Eukaryota > Metazoa > Arthropoda > Arachnida > Ixodida > Ixodidae > Dermacentor > Dermacentor variabilis. The sequence goes on from NW_027460834.1 coordinate 137,940, forward strand.
GCCAAAAGCACCATTTGCATGCATATCGTGTGGTTTTGCAGAAAACTGCGTCCGCGTCTACCAAAAGATGCATGTGCTTGCTTAAAACGCGTTTTGGCACAAAACAATGTGCGGGTGCTAAAAAGAGCAGCATCGGCATGCTTTTCACGTCGTTTGGTAGAAATCCACGTGCGCGTTCTGCCAAAAGCACCATTTGCATGCATATCGTGTGATTTTGCAGAAAACTGCATCCGCGTCTACCAAAATTTGCATGTGCATGCTTAAAACGCGTTTTGGCACAAATCCATGTGCGGGTGCTAAAAAGAGCAGCATCGGCATGCTTTTCACGTCGTTTGGTAGAAATCCACGTGCGCGTTCTGCCAAAAGCACCATTTGCATGCATATCGTGTGGTTTTGCAGAAAACTGCGTTCGCGTCTACCAAAAGATGCATGTGCATGCTTGACACGCGTTTTGGCACAAATCCATGTGCTGCTGCTAAAAAGAGCAGCATCGGCATGCTTTTCACGTCGTTTGGTAGAAATCCACGTGCGCGTTCTGCCAAAAGCACCATTTGCATGCATATCGTGTGGTTTTGCAGAAAACTGCGTCCGCGTCTACCAAAAGATGCATGTGCGTGCTTAAAACGCGGTTTGGCACAAATCCATGTGCGGGTGCTAAAAAGAGCAGCATCGGCATGCTTTTCACGTCGTTTAGTAGAAATCCACGTGCGCGTTCTGCCAAAAGCACCATTTGCATGCATATCGTGTGGTTTAGCAGAAAACTGCGTCCGCGTCTACCAAAAGATGCATGTGCATGCTTAAAACGCGTTTTGGCACAAATCCATCTGCGGGTGCTAAAAAGAGCAGCATCGGCATGCTTTTCACGTCGTTTGGTAGAAATCCACGTGCGCCTTCTGCCAAAAGCACCATTTGCATGCATATCGTGTGGTTTTGCAGAAAACTGCGTCCGCGTCTACCAAAAGATGCATGTGCATGCTTAAAACGCGTTTTGGCACAAATCCATGTGCGGGTGCTAAAAAGACCAGCATCGGCATGCTTTTCACATCGTTTGGTAGAAATCCACGTACGCGTTCTGCCAAAAGCACCATTTGCATGCATATCGTGTGGTTTTGCGGAAAACTGTGTCCGCGTCTACGAAAGGATGCATGTGCATGCTTCAAACGCGTTTTGGCACAAATCCATGTGCGGGTGCTAAAAAGAGCAGCTTCCGCATGCTTTTCACGTCGTTTGGTAGAAATCCACGTGCGCGTTCTGCCAAAAGCACCATTTGCATGCATATCTTGTCGTTCTGCAGAAAACTGCGTCCCCGTCTACCAAAAGATGCATGTGCATGCTTAACACGCGTTTTGGGACAAATTCATGTGTGGGTGCTAAAAAGAGCAGCATCGGCATGCTTTTCACATCGTTTGGTAGAAATCCACGTGCGCGTTCTGCCAAAAGCACCATTTGCATGCATATCGTGTGGTTTTGCAGAAAACTGCGTCCGCGTCTACCAAAAGATGCATGTGCATGCTTAAAACGCGTTTTGGCACAAATCCATGTGTGGGTGCTAAAAAGAGCAGCATCGGCATGCTTTTCACGTCGTTTGGTAGAAATCCACGTGCGCGTTCTGCCAAAAGTACCATTTGCATGCATATCGTGTGGTTTAGCAGAAAACTGCGTCCGCGTCTACCAAAAGATGCATGTGCATGCTTAAAACGCGTTTTGGCACAAATCCATGTGCGGGTGCTAAAAAGAGCAGCATCGGCATGCTTTTCACGTCGTTTGGTAGAAATCCACGTGCGCCTTCTGCCAAAAGCACCATTTGCATGCATATCGTGTGGTTTTGCAGAAAACTGCGTCCGCGTCTACCAAAAGATGCATGTGCATGCTTAAAACGCGTTTTGGCACAAATCCATGTGAGGGTGCTAAAAAGACCAGCATCGGCATGCTTTTCACATCGTTTGGTAGAAATCCACGTACGCGTTCTGCCAAAAGCACCATTTGCATGCATATCGTGTGGTTTTGCAGAAAACTGCGTCCGCGTCTACCAAAAGATGCATGTGCATGCTTAAAACGCGTTTTGGCACAAATCCATGTGCGGGTGCTAAAAAGAGCAGCATCGGCATGCTTTTCACGTCGTTTGGTAGAAATCCACGTGCGCGTTCTGCCAAAAGCACCATTTGCATGCATATCGTGTGGTTTTGCAGAAAACTGCGTCCGCGTCTACCAAAAGATGCATGTGCATGCTTAAAACGCGTTTTGGCACAAATCCATGTGCGGGTGCTAAAAAGAGCAGCATCGGCATGCTTTTCCCGTCGTTTGGTAGAAATCCACGTGCGCGTTCTGCCAAAAGCACCATTTGCATGCATATCGTGTGGTTTTGCAGAAAACTGCGTCCGCGTCTACCAAAAGATGCATGTGCATGCTTAACACGCGTTTTGGCACAAATCCATGTGCGGGTGCTAAAAAGAGCAGCATCGGCATGGTTTTCACGTCGTTTGGTAGAAATGCACGTGCGCGTTCTGCCAAAAGCACCATTTGCATGCATATCGTGTGGTTTTGCGGAAAACTGTGTCCGCGTCTACGAAAGGATGCATGTGCATGCTTCAAACGCGTTTTGGCACAAATCCATGTGCGGGTGCTAAAAAGAGCAGCTTCCGCATGCTTTTCACGTCGTTTGGTAGAAATCCACGTGCGCGTTCTGCCAAAAGCACCATTTGCATGCATATCTTGTCGTTTTGCAGAAAACTGCGTCCCCGTCTACCAAAAGATGCATGTGCATGCTTAACACGCGTTTTGGCACAAATCCATGTGTGGGTGCTAAAAAGAGCAGCATCGGCATGCTTTTCACATCGTTTGGTAGAAATCCACGTGCGCGTTCTGCCAAAAGCACCATTTGCATGCATATCGTGTGGTTTTGCAGAAAACTGCGTCCGCGTCTACCAAAAGATGCATGTGCATGCTTAAAACGCGTTTTGCCACAAATCCATGTGTGGGTGCTAAAAAGAGCAGCATCGGCATGCTTTTCACGTCGTTTGGTAGAAATCCACGTGCGCGTTCTGCCAAAAGTACCATTTGCATGCATATCGTGTGGTTTAGCAGAAAACTGCGTCCGCGTCTACCAAAAGATGCATGTGCATGCTTAAAACGCGTTTTGGCACAAATCCATGTGCGGGTGCTAAAAAGAGCAGCATCGGCATGCTTTTCACGTCGTTTGGTAGAAATCCACGTGCGCCTTCTGCCAAAAGCACCATTTGCATGCATATCGTGTGGTTTTGCAGAAAACTGCGTCCGCGTCTACCAAAAGATGCATGTGCATGCTTAAAACGCGTTTTGGCACAAATCCATGTGCGGGTGCTAAAAAGACCAGCATCGGCATGCTTTTCACATCGTTTGGTAGAAATCCACGTACGCGTTCTGCCAAAAGCACCATTTGCATGCATATCGTGTGGTTTTGCAGAAAACTGCGTCCGCGTCTACCAAAAGATGCATGTGCATGCTTAAAACGCGTTTTGGCACAAATCCATGTGCGGGTGCTAAAAAGAGCAGCATCGGCATGCTTTTCACGTCGTTTGGTAGAAATCCACGTGCGCGTTCTGCCAAAAGCACCATTTGCATTCATATCGTGTGGTTTTGCAGAAAACTGCGTCTGCGTCTACCAAAAGATGCATGTGCATGCTTAAAACGCGTTTTGGCACAAATCCATGTGCGGGTGCTAAAAAGAGCAGCATCGGCATGCTTTTCACGTCGTTTGGTAGAAATCCACGTGCGCGTTCTGCCAAAAGCACCATTTGCATGCATATCGTGTGGTTTTGCAGAAAACTGCGTCCGCGTCTACGAAAGGATGCATGTGCATGCTTAAAACGCGTTTTGGCACAAATCCATGTGCGGCTGCTAAAAAGAGCAGCATCGGCATGCTTTTCACGTCGTTTGGTAGAAATCCACGTGCGCGTTCTGCCAAAAGCACCATTTGCATGCATATCTTGTGGTTTTGCAGAAAACTGCGTCCCCGTCTACCAAAAGATGCATGTGCATGCTTAACACGCGTTTTGGCACAAATCCATGTGCGGGTGCTAAAAAGAGCAGCATCGGCATGCTTTTCACATCGTTTGGTAGAAATCCACGTGCGCGTTCTGCCAAAAGCACCATTTGCATGCATATGGTGTGGTTTTGCAGAAAACTGCGTCCGCGTCTACCAAAAGATGCATGAGCATGCTTAAAGCGCGTCTTGGCACAAATCTATGTGTGGGTGCTAAAAAGAGCAGCATCGGCATGCTTTTCACGTCGTTTGGTAGAAATCCACGTGCGCGTTCTGCCAAAAGTACCATTTGCATGCATATCGTGTGGTTTAGCAGAAAACTGCGTCCGCGTCTACGAAAAGATGCATGTGCATGCTTAAAACGCGTTTTGGCACAAATCCATGTGCGGGTGCTAAAAATAGCAGCATCGGCATGCTTTTCACGTCGTTTGGTAGAAATCCACGTGCGCCTTCTGCCAAAAGCACCATTTGCATGCATATCGTGTGGTTTTGCAGAAAACTGCGTCCGCGTCTACCAAAAGATGCATGTGCATGCTTAACACGCGTTTTGGCACAAATCCATGTGCGGGTGCTAAAAAGAGCAGCATCGGCATGCTTTTCACGTCGTTTGGTAGAAATCCACGTGCGCGTTCTGCCAAAAGCACCATTTGCATGCATATCGTGTGGTTTTGCAGAAAACTGCGTCCGCGTCTACCAAAAGATGCATGTGCATGCTTAACACGCGTTTTGGCACAAATCCATGTGCGGGTGCTAAAAAGAGCAGCATCGGCATGCTTTTCACGTCGTTTGGTAGAAATCCACGTGCGCGTTCTGCCAAAGGCACCATTTGCATGCATATCGTGTGGTTTTGCAGAAAACTGCGTCCGCGTCTACGAAAGGATGCATGTGCATGCTTAAAACGCGTTTTGGCACAAATCCATGTGCGGGTGCTAAAAAGAGCAGCATCGGCATGCTTTTCACGTCGTTGGGTAGAAATCCACGTGCGCGTTCTGCCATAAGCACCATTTGCATGCATATCGTGTGGTTTTGCCGAAAACTGCGTCCGCGTCTACCAAAAGATGCATCCCTATTGGAAAATCCTATTTAAATTCAAACTGGGTTATACAGGTTTAAACTGGTTCTAACAGGGACCTGTTTAGCAACAAACAGGTATAAACAGGACCAGTTTACACATGAACAGGTTTGAACGGGGTCCCGTTTGGCATGCAAACAGGTATAAACTGGACCAGTTTACACACGAACCGGTCTGAACGGGGTCCCGTTTGGCATGCAAACAGGTATAAACTGGACCAGTTTACACACGAACCGGTCTGAACGGGGTCCCGTTTGGCATGCAAGCAGGTATAGGCATGACCAGTTCACGCAGAAATGGGTCTTAACAGGGTCCCTGTTTGCAACTAAACTGGCTTATACTGGACGCAGTGGCACCATATAGGGTCGCCTGTTTGTCACAAAAGCTGGTTTAATCTGGAGCTTTGTGGCAACCATACTGGATGGCATCATGCATACCAGTTTAATGCTTGAATAGAACTGGGGAGGAACTTTTTTATTGTTCGACATCCTGACAATTTAGCCCCTAGTGCTGAATTGGGGCCATTATCAAGCTCTACTGAAATTGCGTGACCACCTCGGAACATTCACAGACCAAACTGCGATATGCTAGCTGCGAATTTCAATCCGATTCCCGGTCCTGCCCAGTTGAAAAAGACAACAGGAATTCCTGCTGCAAACACAGAAATTTCTGTTGTACGACAGATGTTCCTAACATTTCTGTAGTTGCGACAGACATTACTGACGTTACGACAGCAATTATGACGTCGCAACAGAAACATTCGGTCGCGACGGCCAAGAGTTCTGAAGTCGCAACAGAAGCACCTTCGGTCGCGGCCCTTTATATTAACATGTCAGCTTCGCATCGGTGGTGTACACTGTACTTTTCTCTTGCGCGGTATTCAATCGTGCTTCTCTGAAGCCGGCAATACTGATAGCACCGACACCAGTATTAAAGTCGACGTGGCCAATTGTTATAATTGTGCCGTGACGACGCGGCACCAGCCCCCCCCGCAACGCCCTACCGGCCTCCTCAAAATCGGCCGCTGATCAAAATCATACCATCTGCGGGAATGGCTGCGGATCCGCTTTGTTTTATTTGGTAAGATGGGGCCCACAAGCCTGTGGACTAACATGTGCGGTTACACTGAGACATTAGTTAATTCCCAGAAATATTGCACAAGCTTATGCGAAGCGGAAAAGAAGTTTTGGATTGTTCCACAAAGTTGCGTGAAAAGCTGTCTCGCTCGGGTCTCATTAATCTGGTACAGCGCTGCCGTGAGAAGCCAGTATTCTGTCGGGATGAAGACTCACCCACGAGTGTTTATGTAGCTATATAGCATTGAACACGAATTATATGCGAGCTCAAAAGTCTAAAGAGCAAGAGACAACTGTCGGAATTAGCAGTAACAACCCTCAGTGTCCCCGGTCACCGTTGTCTACTTCTGAATTTCTTATCAAATATGGATATCGTTACAGCAAAATCGATGGTCTAGCACTCCACGATGTACCTGTCGATGGTAACAACACTTTTGCTCATCTAGAGATGCGGCAGTTGACGCGGTGAAGTGAAAGCGCATCTTGGCTTTTAAAATGTAAATGTAAACAGCAACCCAGACAGCGATTTACACTCTTGACATAGCTTAAACACTTCAATAGCAACTATGTTCGGCGTGGTGCAGTGGTAAGATGCTTGTCTCGGTACCGGTAGATCCGAAGTTCGATTCCCAGCGGATGCGTTTTTTTGTCTACTTTTATTTTTTTTATTTTTTTTGTATTAATACTTTTACATATCCTTAAATTGGTCTCTGTCAATTTTTAATCAAATATTTATCAGGAACTACAGAATTTTCGACTACAGGACGTCACACTACAGAGAACAGAACGACAGTCACGACGTCCCAAAATACGACAGACTGAAAATTTCCTGTTGTGTTTTTCAAGTGGGTGAGACGTCTATACGGCGTATACGCAGATTGCTGTCCTCTCTATTAAAAGCAACGTTGCTGAAACACGTCGTACAAGACGCTGTACGACTCGCATAACATCGATATACAACGCCGTCACCATCCATGAGATCACCGAAAGCGCGGTCGCTTTCGGTGGCGGCCTACAGATGGCACCACAGGTAGCGCCGGTAAAGTTACAGGTGATATTATTTTGCCGTCTTCAGTTTGTCGCTACATGTGAGTGCTTGCTGTGTATTGACGCCGTCCGATGTAGTTGTTTAATCGTGTGTACGCTGTGCCGAGAAAAATTGTGGTGCATCTTGTATGCATTGAGAATCACAAAACCCCTGGGACCGCGTAATGTAGCCCGCAGTATCCTTCGTGTGGTGCGCCGATGCCGAAGATATGACCCTTCGCGCTTCCTTTGTTCCGGGCTCATGAAAAGGATCTCATCCTCTGGCACTGTCGCATCGTATCGCACTGTACGGAAGAATTTGGTGAAAGTTGTGCTCTTACGTCCTGTAGTTGATCCGCAATTCAACAGTGTGTGCGCCGGAAGGACCGTTGGTGCAGTCGATTCCGCGGCACCTGTGACACTAAAAGGAGCGTTTTCCGAGTACGCCGAGAAAGGTAAGTCCGGCGCTTTCGCGCATTCTTCCTGTCTATGGTTCGTGAAGTGTGCGTTGTTGTACGTATCGTAAGATCCGTACAACAACCGAATCCGGATTTGTAAAGCAGCAAGAATTATAAATGTGCTTTTCAAATGGTTGTTCATGTCGCAGTGCACATTTAGCAAAAAGTTCCATGGAAATTGCCCTAAAACGTATTCATGTTACCAACAGCTCTATCTGTGGTTTATTTACTTTCACCTATGAAGCACGCTAGCGCGGGTGGTTCTTTGATCTAAATGGGCGCAAAAATTCAAGGAAAGAAAGTTACTGTTTGTGTACATAATTTTTCATTGAGAAATGGTATAGGCATTTCTAGAAGTAGTACGTCGATGTGTCGGTCTTCACAGCTAACAGCTGCGCGAGATAGCACCCGATTCCTTCGTTGACGCATGGCCAGATTTTTAGCTTGTATGGAAATTCTTCTGTTTATAGAGTGTCGTCAGATGACGTGTATTAGTGTCCTGTGTGTTTTCGTGTACTTGTAAAGGGTTCCGATCTTGCAGAGAAGCCGAAATTACATAAGCAATGCTTCTTTTTAATGGAAAAATCTTTCTCTTTTCTGTATTGTCTCTCCAGAAATAGAGGTGGTCTGTTGTAATTTTGAGCGCATCGTCCTTTGGGAGCAGTGCTTTGTTGCGCCGCATAAACAAATTAGGTTTTGGAACGCTTTTCATGTCCTACGGAATTTTTTGATAGTACAATTCACATTTCACGTTATACAGCTGTACGTTTGTGTGAACCTTTTCATAGTAGATTCATGTTTGCTACAGTTCGATTTACGTGTTATTTAACCGCCTGTGATGTTACAATCAGATATTTGCACAACCAGTTGCAGCTTCATGTAACTGGTTGTATGAGACTTTTATCAAAATATGACGTGATCTTTTTATATCACAAGTTTACAGTTTCAGCAGGGATTACAATAAATTGAGCATTTATTATTGTTTAGGGATGGCAAGATTTTGTGAACCAGAGGCACCTCCACATATGCACCTGCGGCACTTCTGCAGCCTCAACAGCACGGAAAAGTACCTGATGTGCATGCTGTGACAAGGTGTGTGCAAAGCAGTTGCTGCCACTTACACGAGCTGCAGATTTTGTTAGTATCATCCATGTTTGGAAACTCTCCTGAATTTTTCGTGGGTTTACAAATGTGGGCTCATTTTACAATTTTATGAATGTCACTTTAGAAAGACAACGAAGTTGTGTTGGTTAAGATGTTTTAAAGCTGTTGAGAGATTGACGGCATGACATTGTTAAAATGCATGTAAAAAATTAATTGCAATGGTACTTGTACTGCTTTATTATTAGCAATGCAATATCTCTAACGAGAACATCAGAGGGGCACTTGCTTTTGGGAAGTTTGGTCAGATAAATTCCTGAAGCAGCGTAAAGCTCTGTAATCTAAAAAAAACAATGTTGTCAGTTACTGGTTTCAAGCTCGCTGCTGCTTTTTGTGCTGCACGACAAGTTAAATAATGGTTGATAATGTGTGTGTGACGTAATAGTTCTGCGCAAACACACGAGGTGGAGAGAAGTAATTAATAAAGGGAAAATCAGACGTCCACCCGCTCACACCATTTGCTACAAATGAAACCCGTATGTGTTCCTCAAAAGGAAAGCCGCACAGTTGAAGAAAAATTCGTCCTGGTCCGGGACTCGAACCCGGGACTACCGCCTTTCCGAGGCAGCCACTCTACCATCTGAGATAACCAGGTGGCTGGCAGATGCCAGGGCGAAGTCGAATTAGTTGACAACACGAAGCAAAGGCAAGGGTTTGACGTAATATTTTTTTCCCCTTTATTAATTACTTCTCTACACCTTGCGCGTTTCCGCAGAACTATTACGTCAGACCCTTGCCTTTGCTTCATGTTGTCGACAAATTCGACTTCGCCCGGCCATCTGCTAGCCGCCTGGTTATCTTAGATTGTAAAGCGACTGTCCCGGAAAGGCGGTGGTCCCGGGTTTGACTCCCAGACCTGGACGATTTCTTTTTTTCATATGTGAGGCTTTCCTTTCGAGGAATCCGTACGGGTTTCTTTTGTAGCAATTGCTACGAGCGGGTAGATGTGTGATTTTCCCTTTATTAATAATGTGTGTGTGTATGCAACAATGGGGGTGCTGAGAGCAAGCTTTAAAATAATGTGTGCTATGTCCCCAACAAAGAATTTAGTGTCTGCAGCATTTTTACAAAATATTATGTTCACAGGTTGGCAGGTATGACATAATGTACAACAATAATGTACAACACTTTTGCTGTAGATACATTTTCATAACGTCCATTTTCTGTCTACTTGAATCGTATATTTAGAATTTGGCCCACCTGCAGTTTGATCAAGTTACATAGGTAGCCCCCTCTGAGTTAAATATAATTAGGGGCTATTGTAGATATGCATGATATACCTACTCACTGTATTGTGACAGATATTTTTAGGGACTGTGTTGTGAGGCATGCATATCCTTTTACCTGTATGTCTTGCTGCAGGTTGCCCGACAAAAGCATAAATGCTTCGCCCACCTTTATTATTATGCTTTCATGTAGAGTTCTAACATCTGTGCCCACATAGACTCCATGTTCTTAATTACATTTTTCTAAGTATTCACTGTTGTGCATTACATTATTGTGTTACATTAGTGTGCATTACATGTTTTTCTTCGTTTTATTTTGGAGGGGGGTATTCATTTCTATAATAGTACAGAGAATAGAACTTCAAAACAAAAAGCCACGAAAGGTGGCTTAAAAGTGTATGAAGCTTGGAATTCTACATTCCTGCCCCTAAAGCGCTACCAGTAGTAAAACATTCCTAATTGTCTTTTTTATAAGCTAGCTGCCAGATACGTAGTCCCATTATGAGAGTATGTTATTTTTTCTTCTTTGGTCTGACTTGTTTTGTTGAATGTTCTCCTTGTTAGTTCAGAATTTGTAAGCCTCCAGGTTTCTACGGGGCAGAAACCTGGAGGCTTACGAAAAGGGTTCTACTCAAATTGAGGACGACGCAACGAGCTATGGAGAGAAGAATGATAGGTGTAACATTAAGGGATAAGAAAAGAGCAGATTGGGTGAGGGAACAAACGCGAGTTAATGACATCTTAGTTGAAATCAAGAAAAAGAAATGGGCATGGGCAGGACATGTAATGAGGAGGGAAGATAACCGATGGTCATTAAGGGTTACGGACTGGATTCCAAGGGAAGGGAAGCGTAGCAGGGGGCGGCAGAAAGTTAGGTGGGCGGATGAGCTTAAAAAGTTTGCAGGGACGGCATGGTGACAATTAGTACATGACCGGTCTTGTTGGAGTAGTATGGTAGAGGCCTTTGCCCTGCAGTGGGCGTAACCAGGCTGATGATGATGTTTTCTTGCCACCTCATGCAATACTCCAACTGGAGCCTATGAGCTATGTGTATAATAAATAAGTAAATTCCTAAAGCATGCAACAAACCATGCAGCATAGCATTTAAATGTTGCCAGTTTATAATGCTTCTCGAGTGCAGCGCATCATGGAGCTTAAGGCTGATCTCTTCAGATGTAAAAAAAATTGCAGGTTATGAAAATGTGGTCCTACAAACTGCTGGTTACGCATGTCAGTCAGCCTGCTGCAGTGGTCACAAGTGGGAATGTAACCAAAAAGCTGGGCGTGCTCGGCCATTTTGCATACGGCACAGGATAAAGCTTCACCTCTGCTGTTGCTTCTCTAATAATAATGGCCTCCGAGTATACATGCCGAGTTATGCTTCTGGGGACACTTATTAGTTAACCTTATCAGGTAATACCATTAGACTTATGGGTGCTATAATGTTGCAGTGCCTGCAGGATGGCCAGCATTACAATACACATTAAAATTATTGTACAAGTCATGCAATGGTGTCGGGATTGGCCCACCAAGTGACAACCTTTAATTACACTATACCTGGGATCAGCCCAGCTCACTCAGTCAGTGAGACATCCATGCATAAGGGGAGGAGTATGGCAAATAGAGGGTGTTCGATTAATCTTTCTCACATAGATAGCTCATACATATAATCTTTCTTAAATTGGATGCTTTGTTGCTCAAAGTGAAGTTACTTATGGGCATAATGTCAGCATTTCGATCCTATTTATGCTTAACGAAAGTTGCTTTGTTTAGTGTCACTTTTTATATTGTTTCGCTTGTGATTCTAAGCTCACTTGTTTTATAGCTGCTATGGGTATGGCTGGACCTGGAGAAGAAGTGTAAGCAGACCATGCTATGTTGCTGATCTGCGCTGATCTCCACATCCAAGTTGGTCCCGCGACAGTTGGGCACCATTGTGCCTTGCTTCCTTGACAAGGTGATATAATATGGTGAGCTTGTACTTCAATATCGGTATTGAAAATTATGTTAAGGAAAAAAGACAAGGATTGGTCTTTATGATATATACGCTCATGTTCTTTCTTTAAGGTGTTCTTTTGGCACTGTTCTGCATGGACATATTTTTAGAGAATTATAACTCCTTTATTGCAAAGTGCCATGGCGCTAGCTTATGCGTTAAACTAGCACTCTTTCACCAAAAAAAGCCTTATTTAGCACACAATTCACAAGGAAAGAAAGGAGGCAACCTGACAGACTGCTACTAACAGTTCAGTATTATTGCTCGCACAGTGATATTGTGCAAAAGGTGAAAGGGGGAGAATAGATCTGAATACATGCTGTTCGCACGGAAACGAAAAGGACGCATCACATGGTGAGCGTGACACTTGTTTTACAATGATAAGAAGCAGTCTCACTGTCTAGTAATTCTCTGCATGGGGAGCTAGTGCTAGGTTCCTCGTCATACATATAAGAAAAGCATCAGATATCTCTCCAGCGCTTTTGTCTTTATATTTTGTCACGATCAAGCAGCTTTCAAACATAGGTGCATGTGCGCCGAGAGCAGTGCACTACCACTGCTAACTGACCCGCGCATCAAGTTTGCTTCGTCACGCTGCCAGTCATTTATACATTGGTCGGTTTATCCGATGTAGCCTCTGCTGTACGAAATGGTATGTGATAGACACTGCACCTCTGTACTGTACAAGCTTTGTTACATGAGTTTTTTCAGAGATAGTGATGCAGGCCTTTTCATTATTTACATGCCTACACAACAAACCAAGCATTATCTGTGCTTAGAAAGAATTGTAGGAAAATCCAGCATGAGGCAACTGTTCTCGGCACGAAACAAACTTGATTCGTTGGTTTTCGTTCATTGGTGCGATCACACTAAGGCAGACAAGCTTGTAGGCTGTGCTTCTGCAATTTGTACAGCACACTGACAGCACTGATGTGGGCCTCATCTGTGGGCTGACTGATGGCACCTTCTACGACGCAGACCACTTGTGTTGGGCGAGGCACCAATGTTGACGTTTGTTCCCTTGTGCAAAACAGCAGTCCTAGGTTTCGAGTAGTTGTAGGAAGACAAGGTAAACATAACTTCCATGGCTTGAGTGGGCTCATTTCTCTTGGGGCATCTAGCTTTTTTTCTTGCAACTGTGCAGAGGTGCTTCCCTAGAGTCGGCGTGAAAATGGCATGGAGTTGTGCATTCGGGAACTCCTGAACAATGATCTGCTGTAGTTAGGGCTTTGCGAAAATGCACTGTCTACCAATTGGTAGAAGGTGCATTATTCAGCCACTGATTTCCTGTTGGCATGCTTGCACTCATGCTGTCAGTAATTTCCTGGCTTGCCGAATTATCTTGAGGCCCCACGCTGATGATGCTACCGATGTCTTCATGTGCAGACTTTTCAGGATGAGGTTTTTTGCTTTGCAAATCTTGTTGAAAGGTAGGTGGTGCTTACAGGTAGCTATTCTAGATATTAGTGAAATGAATTGGCCCATCTTGCTTCGTCAAACATCGTCACGCCGACATCAGTTGCACAAACAAAAAACCTGGCCTACTCGCAGCGTCGTGCACGAAGAAACAAACAAATCAGCTGCTGGATTGTCTTAACATGGCATACTAAGCTGAGACCGGAACTGCTGTAGCTACAAACCAGGCAGAAACGATGATGATGAGCAGGGATTTGCAGTAGCACCACTTCGTGGGGCAGCAAGGTGGCTCCGTTCAAAACAAAAATGGCGTTCAGCAAGTAGAACCATGCAACGGTCAGAGTCGGTGCATGGTGCTCTCGATCAAGTTGGCTCAAGGAGTGTCCGAAAAATCAGACAAGAGGTTGCAAGGCGTCCGAACTTTCGGAAGTTGTTATACATTATGGTCCATGGGGAGAATGGTGGTGCCGTGAAGCAGACCGAGTAATCATGTTCGAATTTTCGGAGTCCGGAAAATCAGTCGGTGACTGTACCTATACCTATGTGTCTATGTATACCTAGGTGCAACAGTGTTTGCTATGATCTGTGCAAGAATTGCTGTTGCCCGTAGATGCCCAACATGTCAGGTGTCAAATTGTAAAATACCTTGCAAAAGTGATCTACGGAAAAATAACGCTTCTGCTATATTTCGCTTTTACAAGAAATTTTGCGGCTGCTGGCACCTACCTTAAAAGGCTTTATATGGTCTTCGCATGGCCAGGGCCTTCTACTTTTGTGAGTTTGCTTATCTCGAAATATACTCCGGTTTTTATAACTTCAAGTTGGCGGGATCCCTAGTCTCCTTTAACATGTACCCAATAGACCTAACATAGGGGTTTTGGCATTTCTCTGCCATCTAAATGCAGCCATTGTGGCCGGGATTCAATCCCATGCCCTCTGCCTGAGCAGCGCAATGTCAAAGCCAGTACACTACGGTATTTTGCTGGCAGAAGGGTTTAGTTTCTGAATAATTTATTATCTCAACCTGTCGGTGTTGTTTTTAAAGGTATTTCTTGTTTGTATTCTGTTGCTTCAATACTAGTAATTATTGTAAATCAAACGATGTGTCCATCTTTTTCCTATAACACTTGCTTCAATCGCCTGCTAATTATGACAGCTTATTCTCCCACAGTAATCCATGTTCCCTTGAAACATAGGCATTGCATGAAACCACATATTTTTCAATAAGATTTATTCATTATCTCCTATGACCGGAATGCTGAACCTTTCTTATCTGTGGGAACATAGGCAAATTTGCCTATGTGCCAACCTGTTGCATGAGTCAAGATAAATTATTGGCTTTACTTTTTCAGGTGCCCTGCTCGCTCTCACCCAAGCAACCCACTCCAGCGGTCTTCTCTCGGCAGACTGGATGCATCGAAATACCGTTAGAAGGTCCAATAAACAGTGCTTGGGACATTTATGACATGCTTTTACTTAAGCCGGAGGACTTCAGGCTTAATGAAAGCTCAAGTGGGTGTACAGAAATACCTACGTAAAATATACTTGTCTTTTTCACTTACAAGTACATTCCAATACTTTGCCTGACATTTTTCACCCCAAAATTACGCTTTACTGTGGATTTGTCAACAAACCATTACAGCAAAAAGGACGAGTACAAGTGATCGAACATATACTAAACTTGCAAGAATTACATTTGCATACTTGTAGTAAATAGGAAAATGAGGTACAGTCTTCTTCAGGGTGCATTTTCTTGTAGGTCATACATAGAGAACGTACTCGTGGGTCATACAAAACTTGTTCATGATGTATCACATCAGTGTTGGTAGTGCTAATCAATTTATGCCGAAAATTGTGTTCATCTTCGTATCAAGCAATGTACCAGGCAAACCTACATGTGAAAGTGGCATTCTTGTTGCAAACATAATGCAGATCTACTTCTCTTCAATGCTGATCGCAAATACACAAGTGTACAAAATAGGTTTAAAGAGTAAATTATATTAAGCAACATCAATCCATTCTGAAAGGACCTGGTATGAATGTAGTAAAATATAGGTCTGAACAGGGGCAAACAGGTCTGGGTTAGATAGGACGGGATTAAACAGGTCAGGATTGAACAGGATTTAAACGGGTCAGGATTAAACAGGATTTAAACGGGTCAGGTTTAAACAGGATTTAAACGGGTCAGGTTTAAACAGGAATAAACAGGATTTAAACAGGTCAGGACTGAACAGGATCAAACGGGGTCCCGTTCCATAACCCTATTTGATGAAACCCGTTTGAAAACAAATAGGATTTTTTAGTAGGGATGTGCATGCTTAAAACGCGTTTTGGCACAAATCCATGTGCGGGTGCTAAAAAGAGCAGCATCGGCATGCTTTTCACGTCGTTTGGTAGAAATCCACGTGCGCGTTTCTGCCAAAAGCACCATTTGCATGCATATCGTGTGGTTTTGCAGAAAACTGCGTCCGCGTCTACCAAAAGATGCATGTGCATGCTTAAAACACGTTTTGGCACAAATCCATGTGCGGGTGCTAAAAAGAGCAGCATCGGCATGCTTTTCCGTCGTTTGGTAGAAATCCACGTGCGCGTTCTGCCAAAAGCACCATTTGCATGCATATCTTGTGGTTTTGCAGAAAACTGCGTCCCCGTCTACCAAAAGATGCATGTGCATGCTTAACACGCCGTTTTGGCACAAATCCATGTGCGGGTGCTAAAAGAGCAGCATCGGCATGCTTTTCACATCGTTTGGCAGAAATCCACGTGCGCGTTCTGCCAAAAGCACCATTTGCATGCATATGGTGTGGTTTTGCAGAAAACTGCGTCCGAGTCTACCAAAAGATGCATGTGCATGCTTAAAACGCGTTTTGGCACAAATCTATGTGTGGGTGCTAAAAGAGCAGCATCGGCATGCTTTTCACGTCGTTTGGTAGAAATCCACGTGCGCGTTCTGCCAAAAGTACCATTTGCATGCATAATCGTGTGGTTTAGCAGAAAACTGCGTCCGCGTCTACGAAAAGATGGCATGTGCATGCTTAAAACGCGTTTTGGCACAAATCCATGTGCGGGTGCTAAAAAGAGCAGCATCGGCATGCTTTTCACGTCGTTTGGTAGAAATCCACGTGCGCCTTCTGCAAAAGCACCATTTGCATGCATATCGTGTGGTTTTGCAGAAACTGCGTCCGCGTCTACCAAAAGATGCATGTGCATGCTTAAAACGCGTTTTGGCACAAATCCATGTGCGGGTGCTAAAAAGAGCAGCATCGGCATGCTTTTCACGTCGTTTGGTAGAAATCCACGTGCGCGTTCTGCCAAAAGCACCATTTGCATGCATATCGTGTGGTTTTGCAGAAAACTGCGTCCGCGTCTACCAAAAGATGCATGTGCATGCTTAAAACGCGTTTTGGCACAAATCCATGTGCGGGTGCTAAAAAGAGCAGCATCAGCATGCTTTTCACGTCGTTTGGTAGAAATCCACGTGCGCGTTCTGCCAAAAGCACCATTTGCATGCATATCGTGTGGTTTTGCAGAAAACCTGCGTCCGCGTCTACCAAAAGATGCATGTGCATGCTTAAAACACGTTTGGCACAAATCCATGTGCGGGTGCTAAAAAGAGCAGGCATCGGCATGCTTTTCACGTCGTTTGGTAGAAATCCACGTGCGCGTTCTGCCAAAAGCACCATTTGCATGCATATCTTGTGGTTTTGCTGAAAACTGCGTCCCCGTCTACCAAAAGATGCATGTGCATGCTTAACACGCGTTTTTGCACAAATCCATGTGCGGGTGCTAAAAAGAGCAGCATCGGCATGCTTTTCACATCGTTTGGTAGAAATGCACGTGCGCGTTCTGCCAAAAGCACCATTTGCATGCATATGGTGTGGTTTTGCAGAAAACTGCGTCCGCGTCTACCAAAAGATGCATGTGCATGCTTAAAACGCGTTTTGGCACAAATCCATGTGTGGGTGCTAAAAAGAGCAGCATCGGCATGCTTTTCACGTCGTTTGGTAGAAATCTACGTGCGCGTTCTGCCAAAAGTACCATTTGCATGCATTCGTGTGGTTTAGCAGAAAACTGCGTCCGCGTCCTACCAAAAGATGCATGTGCATGCTTAAAACGCGTTTTGGCACAAATCCATGTGCGGGTGCTAAAAAGAGCAGCATCGGCATGCTTTTCACGTCGTTTGGTAGAAATCCACGTGCGCCTTCTGCCAAAAGCACCATTTGCATGCATATCGTGTGGTTTTGCAGAAAACTGCGTCCGCGTCTACAAAAGATGCATGTGCATGCTTAAAACGCGTTTTGGCACAAATCCATGTGCGGGTGCTAAAAAGACCAGCATCGGCATGCTTTTCACATCGTTTGGTAGAAATCCACTTACGCGTTCTGCCAAAAGCACCATTTGCATGCATATCGTGTGGTTTGCAGAAAACTGCGTCCGCGTCTTCCAAAAGATGCATGTGCATGCTTAAAACGCGTTTTGGCACAAATCCATGTGCGGGTGCTAAAAAGAGCAGCATCGGCATGCTTTTCACGTCGTTTGGTAGAAATCCACGTGCGCGTTCTGCCAAAAGCACCATTTGCATGCATATCGTGTGGTTTTGCAGAAAACTGCGTCCGCGTCTACCAAAAGATGCATGTGCATGCTTAAAACGCGTTTTGGCACAAATCCATGTGCGGGTGCTAAAAAGAGCAGCATCGGCATGCTTTTCCACGTCGTTTGGTAGAAATCCACGAGCGCGTTCTGCCAAAAGCACCATTTGCATGCATATCGTGTGGTTTTGCAGAAACTGCGTCCGCGTCTACCAAAAGATGCATGTGCATGCTTAACACGCGTTTTGGCACAAATCCATGTGCGGGTGCTAAAAGAGCAGCATCGGCATGCTTTTCACGTCGTTTGGTAGAAATCCACGTGCGCCTTCTGCCAAAAGCACCATTTGCATGCATATCGTGTGGTTTTGCAGAAAACTGCGTAAGCGTCTACCAAAAGATGCATGTGCATGCTTAAAACGCGTTTTGGCACAAATCCATGTGCGGGTGCTAAAAAGAGCAGCATCGGCATGCTTTTCACGTCGTTTGGTAGAAATCCACGTGCGCGTTCTGCCAAAAGCACCATTCGCGTGCATATCGTGCGGTTTTGCAGAAAACTGCGTCCGCGTCTACCAAAAGATGCATGTGCATGCTTAAAACGCGTTTTGGCACAAATCCATGTGCGGGTGCTAAAAAGAGCAGCATCGGCATGCTTTTCACGTCGTTTGGTAGAAATCCACGTGGCGTTCTGCCAAAAGCACCATTTGCATGCATATCGTGTGGGTTTGCAGAAAACTGCGTCCGCGTCTACCAAAAGATGCATGTGCATGCTTAACACGCGTTTTGGCACAAATCCATGTGCGGGTGCTAAAAAGAGCAGCATCGGCATGCTTTTCACGTCGTTTGGTAGAAATCCACGTGCGCGTTCTGCCAAAAGCACCATTTGCATGCATATCGTGTGGTTTTGCAGAAAACTGCGTCCCGCGTCTACCAAAAGATGCATGTGCATGCTTAACACGCGTTTTGGCACAAATCCATGTGCGGGTGCTAAAAAGAGCAGCATCGGCATGCTTTTCACGTCGTTTGGTAGAAATCCACGTGCGCGTTCTGCCAAAAGCACCATTTGCATGCATATCGTGTGGTTTTGCAGAAAACTGCGTCGCGTCTACGAAAGGATGCATGTGCATGCTTAAAAACGCGTTTTGGCACAAATCCATGTGCGGGTGCTAAAAAGAGCAGCATCGGCATGCTTTTCACGTCGTTTGGTAGAAATCCACGTGCGCGTTCTGCCATAAGCACCATTTGCATGCATATCGT
Source organism: Dermacentor variabilis (assembly GCF_050947875.1). NCBI lineage: Eukaryota > Metazoa > Arthropoda > Arachnida > Ixodida > Ixodidae > Dermacentor > Dermacentor variabilis. The sequence continues at coordinate 157,235 of NW_027460834.1, forward strand.
GTGGTTTTGCCGAAAACTGCGTCCGCGTCTACCAAAAGATGCATGTGCATGCTTAAAACGCGTTTTGGCACAAATCCATGTGCGGGTGCTAAAAAGAGCAGCATCGGCATGCTTTTCACGTCGTTTGTAGAAATCCACGTGCGCGTTCTGCCAAAAGCACCATTTGCATGCATATCGTGTGGTTTTGCAGAAAACTGCGTCCGCGTCTACGAAGGATGCATGTGCATGCTTAAAACGCGTTTTGGCACAAATCCATGTGCGGGTGCTAAAAAGAGCGCATCGGCATGCTTTTCACGTCGTTTGGTAGAAATCCACGTGCGCGTTCTGCCAAAAGCACCATTTGCATGCATATCTTGTGGTTTTGCTGAAAACTGCGTCCCCGTCTACCAAAAGATGCATGTGCATGCTTAACACGCGTTTTGGCACAAATCCATGTGCGGGTGCTAAAAAGAGCAGCATCGGCATGCTTTTCCACATCGTTTGGTAGAAATGCACGTGCGCGTTCTGCCAAAAGCACCATTTGCATGCATATCGTGTGGTTTTGCCGAAAACTGCGTCCGCGTCTACCAAAAGATGCATGTGCATGCTTAAAACGCGTTTTGGCACAAATCCATGTGCGGGTGCTAAAAAGAGCAGCATCGGCATGCTTTTCACGTCGTTTGGTAGAAATCCACGTGCGCGTTCTGCCAAAAGCACCATTTGCATGCATATCGTGTGGTTTTGCAGAAAACTGCGTCCGCGTCTACCAAAAGATGCATGTGCATGCTTAAAACGCGTTTTGGCACAAATCCATGTGCGGGTGCTAAAAAGAGCAGCATCGGCATGCTTTTCACGTCGTTTGGTAGAAATCCACGTGCGCGTTCTGCCAAAAGCACCATTTGCATGCATATCGTGTGGTTTTGCAGAAAACTGCGTCCGCGTCTACCAAAAGATGCATGTGCATGCTTAACACGCGTTTTGGCACAAATCCATGTGCGGGTGCTAAAAAGAGCAGCATCGGCATGCTTTTCACGTCGTTTGGTAGAAATCCACGTGCGCGTTCTGCCAAAAGCACCATTTGCATGCATATCGTGTGGTTTTGCAGAAAACTGCGTCCGCGTCTACGAGAGGATGCATGTGCATGCTTAAAACGCGTTTTGGCACAAATCCATGTGCGGGTGCTAAAAAGAGCAGCATCGGCATGCTTTTCACGTCGTTTGGTAGAAATCCACGTGCGCGTTCTGCCATAAGCACCATTTGCATGCATATCGTGTGGTTTTGCCGAAAACTGCGTCCGCGTCTACCAAAAGATGCATGTGCATGCTTAAAACGCGTTTTGGCACAAATCCATGTGCGGGTGCTAAAAAGAGCAGCATCGGCATGCTTTTCACGTCGTTTGGTAGAAATCCACGTGCGCGTTCTGTCAAAAGCACCATTTGCATGCATATCGTGTGGTTTTGCAGAAAACTGCGTCCGCGTCTACCAAAAGATGCATGTGCATGCTTAAAACACGTTTTGGCACAAATCCATGTGCGGGTGCTAAAAAGAGCAGCATCGGCATGCTTTTCACGTCGTTTGGTAGAAATCCACGTGCGCGTTCTGCCAAAAGCACCATTTGCATGCATATCTTGTGGTTTTGCAGAAAACTGCGTCCCCGTCTACCAAAAGATGCATGTGCATGCTTAACACGCGTTTTGGCACAAATCCATGTGCGGGTGCTAAAAAGAGCAGCATCGGCATGCTTTTCACATCGTTTGGTAGAAATCCACGTGCGCGTTCTGCCAAAAGCACCATTTGCATGCATATGGTGTGGTTTTGCAGAAAACTGCGTCCGCGTCTACCAAAAGATGCATGTGCATGCTTAAAACGCGTTTTGGCACAAATCCATGTGCGGGTGCTAAAAAGAGCAGCATCGGCATGCTTTTCACGTCGTTTGGTAGAAATCCACGTGCGCGTTCTGCCAAAAGCACCATTTGCATGCATATCGTGTGGTTTTGCAGAAAACTGCGTCCGCGTCTACCAAAAGATGCATGTGCATGCTTAAAACGCGTTTTGGCACAAATCCATGTGCGGGTGCTAAAAAGAGCAGCATCGGCATGCTTTTCACGTCGTTTGGTAGAAATCCACGTGCGCGTTCTGCCAAAAGCACCATTTGCATGCATATCGTGTGGTTTTGCAGAAAACTGCGTCCGCGTCTACCAAAAGATGCATGTGCATGCTTAAAACGCGTTTTGGCACAAATCCATGTGCGGGTGCTAAAAAGAGCAGCATCGGCATGCTTTTCACGTCGTTTGGTAGAAATCCACGTGCGCGTTCTGCCAAAAGCACCATTTGCATGCATATCGTGTGGTTTTGCAGAAAACTGCGTCCGCGTCTACCAAAAGATGCATGTGCATGCTTAAAACGCGTTTTGGCACAAATCCATGTGCGGGTGCTAAAAAGAGCAGCATCGGCATGCTTTTCACGTCGTTTGGTAGAAATCCACGTGCGCGTTCTGCCAAAAGCACCATTTGCATGCATATCGTGTGGTTTTGCAGAAAACTGCGTCCGCGTCTACCAAAAGATGCATGTGCATGCTTAAAACGCGTTTTGGCACAAATCCATGTGCGGGTGCTAAAAAGAGCAGCATCGGCATGCTTTTCACGTCGTTTGGTAGAAATCCACGTGCGCGTTCTGCCAAAAGCACCATTTGCATGCATATCGTGTGGTTTTGCAGAAAACTGCGTCCGCGTCTACCAAAAGATGCATGTGCATGCTTAAAACGCGTTTTGGCACAAATCCATGTGCGGGTGCTAAAAAGAGCAGCATCGGCATGCTTTTCACGTCGTTTGGTAGAAATCCACGTGCGCGTTCTGCCAAAAGCACCATTTGCATGCATATCGTGTGGTTTTGCAGAAAACTGCGTCCGCGTCTACCAAAAGATGCATGTGCATGCTTAAAACGCGTTTTGGCACAAATCCATGTGCGGGTGCTAAAAAGAGCAGCATCGGCATGCTTTTCACGTCGTTTGGTAGAAATCCACGTGCGCGTTCTGCCAAAAGCACCATTTGCATGCATATCGTGTGGTTTTGCAGAAAACTGCGTCCGCGTCTACCAAA